>NC_062228.1:21497109-21590566 GCF_902686445.1 Sciurus carolinensis | reverse complement strand
AAAACTTTAATATCCTATGTGTCAATATTTAAATGGTTTCTTTTTTTTCTTCAGTTTCCAAAATGAATAGGATGTTGTAAATGCTAAATTTTGGGTATAAAAAGTTGTTCAGAGATTGCCTTTTTTTTTTTTTTTTTTTTTTTTTGTCAGATTAACTATGCCATGCCTCTGTGTTTCTTATCCCTATGGGATGTTAAATCTGTAGCTTAATATGCTCAGTTTTGGAAAATACTTAGCCAGTGTATCTTTAAATATTGCTCCTGCCCCATCTTTCCTCCTCTCCTTAGTTTCTGCACCTTTTTCACCTTGTCCCTTGTTCCTTATGCTCTGCTATGTAGTTTTATTTCTTTTCAATAAGGAGCTTTTCCCCCCCTCTTTTTCATGGTGATAATTTTCATTATTTATAATTTTCTTCCTGGATGTTTTCTAGATACTAGTCTTCTGGTTCATAATCTTCTTTTCTAATCTGTGTTTAAATTGCTGCTAAGCTCTCTACTAGATTCTTCTTTGTTTGTTTGTTTGTTTGTTTGTTTGTTTGTTTCTGGTGTCAGGTGTTGACACCTGACAGGCCTTGAGCTTGTGTTTGACCACTGAGTTAAAATCCCAGGCCCTTTATTCTTCTGATAAGAGACAGGGTATGGCCATGTGGCCCAAGCTGCCCAGGCTGGCCTGGAACTCAGCGATAGTGCCTGAGCCTCTGGTTTAGCTAGGACTATAGGGCCTCCTTGTCCATGGCTTGAATTCTTAGTTTTCATTTTTTATTTTTAAGGTTCTTCTGTGATAGTCTATATTTTTATTTATATTCTTAAACACATTAACTAGTGGTTTTAATCCAGGTTGGACTACTGTGGTCTACATCTATCTTCTCAGTTTTGGAATTTTAGGTTCTGTTTTTGGGCATACTTGTTAATTTTTTATTGAAAATTTGCATGATGATGTATTAAGAGTGGATTTAACTTTCTTCTAGCAAAGTCTAAGCAGAGCACCTTGATTAAGCCAAGGCTGGTCTCCTTTGGTTTGTCCATATTCCCAGGCCATAGCATTTCTGGTATCTCAGAAGCTGGGTTTCTAGGGCTCCTCATGTTTGCTGACACACAATTCCAATTGTGTCTCCCTAGCTGAGATATTTGCTCGGATGTATTAGGGGTTCAAGGAGGTGCCTCCAGCAGCTTCTTTCTGCCTGGTTGTCCTGAGTGTTGTCCCATGAGTGTGCAGTCTGCATGTACAAATACCTGGAGAGGAAAGGGCATGGGGTGCTGGGGTTGTCCAGTCCTGTTCCCTCCTTGCTAGGACTTTGGTTTCTTGAGTCCTCATTGGTTGCTTTGCTCTCATTAGACAACTCTTCACATAACCACTTCTCATGTTTTGTCCACTTTCAGTTTCTTCCCAGGAGGATGATGAGTTTGTAGCAGTTAGCCCACCATAGGCCGAGAGAAAGTTCTTCATGGATGCCTTTGGCTCTTAAAAATAAAAACTAGGTGTATTGCCGTTAGCAAATTAAACCTATTCGACAAGCTCAGTTCAACATAATGTCTTACTTTAATTAAATCTGTTTCAGGGGCCTTTTGTATGTTATTTAATGAAACATTTTAAACTTCATTTGCAAACTTAGTATTCAGTTTTTGCTTTAAAATCTTGAGCTGCTTAAGTATTGGTCTAATTTACTTAATTATTTCCACACTTACATCTTCCTAGAATTTAAATGTTTGCCCATTAAGAAAAATATTGTTATTGCAAACAATTTTGGGGTCCACCTTCTGTGTTAGTTAGCTTTCTGTTGCTGTGACAAAAAACTGGAAAATCAACTTAAAGAAGGAAAGGTTTATTTTGGCTCCTGGCCAGCTAGCTCCATTGCTTTCAGGCCTGTTGTAAGGTAGAAACATCATGAAGGAAGGGAATGGAGGAGGAAATCTGTTTGCCCCAGGGCAACGCAGAAGCAGTGAGAGAAAGTAGGGAAGGGACCAGGAACAAGATATATCCTCACAGCACACCCTCAGTGGCCCATCTCCTCCAACCAGGCCCTGCCTATCAGAGTTTCCTCCACTCCCCTCTAGCACCATAGGCTGGCCATAAAGCATTACTACATGGCCTTCGGGGACATTAAATATCTAAATCATAATAGCTTCTTAGCTAATATGAATAGCAACCAGAGATGTAAAGCCTGGGACTATAAATTAAGAGAAGTTTCTCCTGTCTGACTGCTTGGCTAAACTCCTTTTGGTAAAAACAGTATTATAATCTCCAAAAATTAAAGTAAAAATACAGGGGATATGAGCATGATCTTGTCCACGAACTTCAGTTATTTTATGACATGCATTTTCACCTTACTTGTGTTTTTTCTTGATTTGTAAGTTATGAGTAATTTTCATACTCCTAACCTTTACTTATTAGAAATTTATTCAGCATTTAAATGGAGTGCAGGTATTCAAAGTGTGTCTATCCACACTGTAGGTTCTAAGGTCTTTCTTATCACAGAGTTGTGGGCTATTCTCTGAAAAGGAATCTACTCAACCGTACCACAGTTCAAAACAATCTTGCTTTAATTATTAATTGTATCATTAGTTTAATTGTTTAATTGTATTTTATCTAGTATTTATAATCTCATTTATGTGGACAATCAACTTACTATTATTTTTTTGTCTACAGAAAAGCAGAAATTTTCCAGATGACTTCCAGTAACGACCAGAGTTGGATTTCAGTGTTACAAAGTAAATCCAATGACCTGCCTCAGATGACATCTGGTGACCTGCAGACATTTTCTGAAGGGCCTGTGTTGAGTTTTCATAACATCTGCTATGGAGTAAAAGAGAAGAGTCACTTTCTCCTCTTTTGGAAAACAAATGAGAAAAAAGTACTATCAAATATCAAGTATGTGCTTGAACCTTTAAAAGGCCATTTTATTGACCTACAGTGAGCTTCACAGCTTTCGATGCTGTGAGCATTTGTGTTCAAGTCTTCATACATGTTGACACATGCTTTCATTCCTTTTGTCTAAACTAGGACTAAAATGATTAGATCCCTAACTAAGTGTATGTTTAACTCTAAAAGGAAATGACAAACTTTGTAAAAATGGTTGTATCATGTGTTTGAGAGACTGAGCAATTTTGTGTCATTTAGTTTTTTAAGTGTGGCGAGAGGAGCATTGTATAGAACCCACTATCAGGTGTCTCTGTGAGTCTGCAAATGTTACCATTAGGCTTGTTAATTTTTTTTTCTTTTCTAGAGAATAGAGCTGATACTTTTCCTCTATGGGAATAGGAAGTGAATTTGGGTTAGCTCAGTTGGCATGGCCACTGTGTCAGGTTTTTTTTTTTTTTTTTCTTTAATTGGGGAAATACTTACTGATAGAACAAGCAACCAACCTTTTCTGAGTCTCCACGGAAAGAGTGGGGGAAGTAGTTATAAAAGGGTCCCTTGACCAGTGTGGCTGTGGATCTATAGAGTCAGAGGTTCTTTCTCTTCTTGGTGTCTTGTATACTATACCACTGTGGTCTTTCATGTTAGTTGCAGTGAACATCCTTCAGAGGACAAGGAAATGACAAGTTGGGTAAAATGTTTGTACTTGGGTGAGAGAAATGATGACAATCTGAGCTGACTGGGCTGAGGCCAGGAGCACCGTGCAGAACCGGAACTCTCTGTGCTGCCCGCCTGCTGACATGCTCCTTCCCATCTCTTTCTTGTGTTGGTTATGAAATTTTGACCAGAAGAAGGAGAAGAATGGTGGATGCAAAGCCCTCCTCTTCTGCTGCATGACTCACTAGAATTGTTAATGAAAAGTGGACACATACTTTGTGAAACATAATCAAGTACATATTGGTTCCTTCAGATTTTGTACTAAAAGAGGTGGAATTGGAATATGTGCAGGTTTGAAAAATGTAAAGTGCCTACTGTGCGAGGGTGCATTTACTTTGCTTATCTTCTCAAGCTAACTCATGACTCACTACACTAAATGTCTCTTCTGCTCAAGGCTTCTCAATGTGTGTATTTCTGACTGAATAGTGTGTGTCTCACTGAAGGAGGAGATCACTGTCTTATGTTTTCCTAGGCTCATAAAAGTACAATCAAATCTTACAATTCTTTGAAATTTTATAGTTAAAAAAAATAGGAAGGATTGATATTCATGCTTACATATATTTATGATTTAGATATTTCTGAGACTTTGGGATAGGAAAAGGGTTGCTCTCATTTTCTTATTTTTTTTATTAATATTTGAAGCATCATCTGAATTCAAAATGGTAACTAACCCTTTCACCAGAGTCCCTGACTGTTCACACTGCACTATTTCCTCCCATTACTGTGTCTTTTTCCTATCCATTGTCAAAACTGGTTTTGGGGAACTATTTGAAAGCAGGCTGCCCACATGATGTTCCTTTATCCCTAGATCCTTCAGTATTGCTTTCCAGAAAGGTGGCCTTTCATCTGCATAATCCCTCAGTCATTGTCTGGCAGCAGCCAAGGGGACATGTAGCCTCAGAATGAAGGCAGAAGTGGTCCCAAAGGCTGCCTGTCTCTGTGCTCCTCACATAGGTGACTGACCACCTCATCATGTCTCTTCAGCCTCATCCAACCTGGTACTTTCTAGTCCCAACCCATTCGAGGTAATGTTAAAATTGATCACCTGGTCATTTTCTGTCTGCCAAACTTCACCATAATGCCACCATTGTCTCTTTGTGCTTGATTATTATGAGGGAAGACACTTTGACATTGTCCCAGCATCTTCATCCTCATTAAATCTAACTCACGAGTGTAGCCCCAGCGGTGACTCCTGTTTGATCAGCAACTACTAGAAGAGTTGCAAAGGGTGGTTTTCCATTGTATCCTCTCATAGTTTGCATTCTAGGAAGTAGCTTCAGCCACGGTCTCTTCTTTCATTTCCTGTATTGACTCATGGATTTCTATTTCATTCAATAGTATTCAGCAGTTATTGTTATACATGTTGATACTCCTGGTATCCCTTATTTGGACAGTGGAATACCTTTCAAAATGAGTTCTTTTTGTCCCTCATTATTTTGACTCATTCTCTGATTCTTTGAAGACTTCTTCCTTGACACAGTTAGAAGTTCCAGATTCTCATGGGGATGTTGATGCTGACCTGTAATCCCAGTCACTTAGGAGGCAGAGGCAGGAGGATCACAAGTTTGAGGCCTGCCTGGCAACTTAGCTTTCTGAAAAGGGTTGAGGATGTCATTCTGTGGTAGCCTGCTTGTCCAGCATGCAAAAGGCCCTGGTTCCGTCCTCAGTACCCCATTTGCTCCAAATAAAGAAATTTCCGATTCACTCTGTAGTTATCCTGCCACTCCTGGAGTCAGCTGATGTTCGTTTGTGTGGAGGATGGTTTTTACAAAGCAACAGTGCTATTATACATCATTGTATTGTATTGCTTATTGGTGTTGTACATCATTGTTCCTAGGCCTTCTCAATGAACTTGCCTAGGGAATATATGTATGTATGTACACACGAACATGTGCACACACATGTCTATTTTTGTTCAAAAGAAAAAAACAACTGCCTCTCTATGCAGGTGCATATGGATCTCGCAGAAAGAGTAAGAGGAGTAGTGGGTGGTAGGCAGCTGTTCCTGCAGGACCCTGGGAGTTGTCCCTGTTAACTTCTATTGCTGTCTATGTTGATTATAACTCATGACTTCTCATTAATGCAGCAATGACAATTCCATACTTTGGATCCTTTCTATATTTCCATGTTTGTCAAATCTTCTCAAAAAAGTGAAAAACTTGCTTTCATTATTTTTGTGATACTTACTGCTTTGCTAACTCATTTCTCTTATTCCCTAATAGAAGCATCTGCCCAGCCTCTGACTCTCTTCTCTTTTCCTCTCAACCCCTTTACAGCGTTCCTGGGTGCTGGTGGTTTCTCTCCTCCACCCAGAACTCTATCCTCTTTCTACTAGGAAAGGAAGGGGAAGGGCAAGTCTAATAGAAACGTAAATTCACAAGTGGGAATGTAACTGAGTTTTCTTTCCAGTTAGTATATTCTTATTTTTAGTAAGCTATTTCCTATTTCTTTTTTAATTAATTGAATTTATTTATTATTATTTATTTTTGTGATACTGGGCATTGAATTCAGGGCCTTGCAGATGCTGGGCAAGAGCTCTATCACTGAGCTACATTCCCATGCTTTTTTTGATTTGTTTTTGAGACAGTGTCTCCTTATGTTGCCCATACTGGCCTCAAACTTGTGATCCTCCTGCTTCAGCTGCCAAAAACTTGGGATCACAGGTGTGCACCAGCACAGCTGGCTCGAATTTATTTTTTAACTCACACATAGAAATGTAAAAATTGCACATCTTAATCGGGTTGTTTCCTACTTTTTGAGTTGTGTTTTTTTTTTCTTCATAAAAAGAGTGCTTTGTTATCTTCAGAGTAATTTCCGTTTACAAAAATGAAGTCATTCAGTTAGTCAACATAGATATGACCTCTGTTCTCTTCAATATCGTAGGTTCTTAAATGCATTTGGCAATAAGAACATTTTTACTGTGTTGCTCTGGTGAGATAGAAGGATTAAAAGGTATAGTATAAGCCTCCCACTTCGAATTAGAAGTTCTAGGCTCATGGAGTTTGAGAAAATGAATCCACTTGTGTGAGCCTGTGTGTAAGGAGGTGAGTCATGTTCCAGGAAGGGCATGGATGCCTCTTGTCCATAAACAAAGCAAAATGAAGGAGTGGGCCATTATCCATTAAAATGGTCTAGGTAAGACAGGAATGCTTCAGGGAAGTTTCATTCCACACATTTGTATTCAGTGTGTTGCCTGTTATGGGAGATAGAAGAAAGGGAAAGAGGGGACATTGTGACACAATTCTTGTTGGCAGTGCTTTTCAGAATACAGCAAGGAGAACTTTGTACACAAGAAATAAATGACAATGAGGAATTGTTTTCCTTTCCTTCTTCTTTTTTTTCATTTTGAGGGTTTCACTAAGGTTCCCAAGTTAGCCAAAAACTGGGATCCTCCTCCCTCAGCCTCTGAAGTACCTGGGATTTTAGGCCTGGGACACTGCCTGACTGGAAGTAGCTTTTTGTGGATAATAGAAAGGTGGGGATGCTAGAAAATTGTGGAGCATATACTAAAACAGGGGTCAGTAAACCTTTTCTACAAAGGGCCAAATTGCGAATATTTTTTCTCTCTCTTTTTTTAAATGTTACCAGGGACTGAACCCTGGGGCATGCTACCATTGAGCTACATTCCCAGTCTGTTATTATTTTATATTTTGAGACAAGGTCTCACTAAATTGCTTGAATTCTCACTAAGTTGCCCAGGCTGACTTTGAACTTGCAATCTTTCTGCCTCAGCCTCCCAAGTTGCTGGAATTATAGGTGTACATGGCAATTTTACTTCCAACTTTCTGGATCATACCTCCATGTTGCAACTAAACTGTCTTTGAAGCATAAAAGCAGCTATAAACACTATGTAAATCAATGGGCATGGCTCTGTCCTAGTCACAGGAGAGGTGATCACCTCAGTGAGATCCTGGACTAGAATGTGAACTTTAGGAGGGTTAAGATGTTGTTTTTTCATTTCTTTATCTGCTTATTTTGTTCTCAGCTCTGTCTCATGTCCTAGAAGAACGTCTTGTCTTTATATCATAGACAATGTTGTGTTGAAAGTCATGGAGGTGGAATTGGTCATTGCTCTATGCTGGAACCTTTGCATATGTGATTGTACATTATTATTTATTATTGTTATTATTGAACATTATTGTTTTTAGAATGATAGGGTTTAGTGTCAAAGCAAGCAGACTTCTTTGTCTTAACATATTCAAGTTTAGTTTGTGGTCAAATAATTCAGGATTGCTTGGTCATCATTTGAGTAGGTATTATAAAAACCTGGAAAACTCTTCTGGATATGAAGCCTTAGTGAATACCAAGCTTGTTTCTGGTCATTTCAGTAACAGATACTAGGTAGCTAGTAAACAGAAAAGGTGCATCAAGCACTGTAGATAAATGTCCCTTACAGTTTACCCAATCACCGGTATGTTTTTTTCCTTGGGAAACGAAAGGTCACAAGAACAGAAAGAGATTTCTTGTGTTCCAGTTTGCTCGAGTTTTATGGAATTCTATCTTTGATGTTTCAGGGAGAGGTACCTCAGTTAATGAACAAAGCAAAAGGTACTTTTCACCTCAGTCCCACTGGCCACAGTATACTTGTGACAGTTCAGGTAGTGAGTGCTGAGGTCCTCTTGAATGTTGGCACTGTGGGGCAGCTGAGCTGCACTGGGAAGTTCATCATCAGTGATAGTTGTGAAATTCGAGGATCGACCTCTGTGGGAATCCTTACCTGAGAACGAAGTAACTGTCAGCTTGGATCTTGCACTGATGCTGTTTTTCTGTGTGGAATACATGTTGACCTACTTACAGTTTCTCAATGGCTAAGCCAGGCTCTGTTTTACCATACTGTGTAACCCATGGTGGCTCTGCTGTACTTTTTTCCTCTTTCCTGCTGTATCTGAATATTCACTACCCCACTTATCCAGTTTGTTTGAAACACACTGTTCGGGGCCTGGGCATCTTTAAAGTTTGTCTCCTAATGCAGCAATGGCTCCAGATTCAAAACTGAGCATTTTCCAGTCATTCTTGGTGTATGTTTTTTTTTTTTTTTTTTGTCTAATCAGTAAAACATTTTTCTTGAGTTGTAAGCACCTGTCATGCTTTCTTATCCTCTGGAATGCTTTATTCTAGCCTTTGGATTTCCACCTAAGATACCTGGTTCTTTGGTCTGGTTAAATTTTAGTAACAGACCACTACCATTGATATTCTGTGAATTAGTCATTAATTGTGTAGAATTTGACTACATTGCATTGAAGCTATTGGAAAATATTGGTGTTGAAACACTTCTCAGAAGCTGTGATGTACTTTACAGAGTGTTAAAGAGAAGTAAGTGGAACAGTGAGACTTCAAGGGAACATGCTATTATTGCAAGTAACTTTTGCTACTGCTGCTGCTGGGAATGCAGTCCAGGGCTCCTTTGTGCTGAGCTGTGGGTCTACTGCCGAGCTGTGTCCTCAGGCTAATTTGAAAAACTTTGATTATCAGATGTGCCATTTTCCAAAAGGAATAAGGTTTAGAAAACAAGTGAAAGGCAATGAGAGATGCCTGAGTCATCTTCCTTATAGTGACTTCCTGACTAGTGACTGACATCTTTTGTAAACTAGACTTTTATTAATCAATATATTTTTTCTTCTTTGACTTAGTTCTTGTTTTCCCTCTGCAGTTTCATCAACCTTCCTTGAGTGTATTCAGTGCTGACCTCAGTTGAGCTTTGTTTCAGGTGTGACAGTGTACTGACATGTTCTTGTGTTTCCAGTGGGATCATGAAACCTGGCCTCAATGCCATCATGGGACCCTCAGGGGCAGGCAAATCCTCGTGAGTATGACAGACAGTATGAGCAAACCTTTTTTGTGCAGTTTCAGGAGGCTTTAAAAATCAGTTTCTGAAGCAGGTGTTGATTGAGTCTTTGCTAGCATGTCCACTCTTGTCCTAGGTGCTGGGGATAATATGTGGTTGGGCTACTTTGTGGTTTTATTCCAAGGACCCAGAAGTCTTCTTAGGTAAACTTTATGAACACAGCATGATAATGTAATTGACATTCTGCTGTTGGTCATATTGTGAGCTAATGAGGAGGAAAAGGAAGGGGATGATATAAAAAGCCGGGAGATGGAGCTGAAGGTGTAATTGAAGACATGAGTCTTAGAGAAAGGAGTATATTGTCTGGGTTGGACTCTCCAAGATTTGTCATTTGGGATGTCTATGGTGGATAAGCCAAATTGGCCTTTCTTTTATATATTTGGGTGTTCTCATAACTTCTAATGTAAAGGAAAGTGAAAATTTAAATATATTCATATGTGTATACATATATATATGCACATGTGTATATGCAAAATTTTAGTTGAACCCTAGACTTTCTGACTAGCTTGTTTTTCAACTTGCACAAAATTTCAATTCAGAGTAGCTGAGAGATATGGCCTGTGTTCAGGGAAAAAATGATCCACAAAATATTTGTCCTTTTATAGGTTGTTGGATGTCTTAGCTGCAAGGAAGGATCCACGTGGATTATCTGGAAAAGTCTTGATAAATGGAGCACCTCTACCAACCAGTTTCCCACGTAATTCAGGTTATGTGGCAAAAGTAAGTGTTGGTGTGTTTGCCTTTTAGGTTTCCCCTATTTCTCTATGACCAAGAAGCTTGGCTTGTAGTTTACCATGCTTCCAGCTGAACACAGGACATGATCCAGGAACCACCTCTCTTTTACCAGCTTTTCATAATCTCTCATAAGATCAAGGATGGAATTAATTGAAAAGAGGGAGAGGACCTGGAATATGACCCTGTAGGGTAGTGGTGTCAATTCTGTCTGTTGTATTATTTCCGAAAGTGTCTGCTCTTCTCCCTTTTTACCCTCGCTGCACCTTTCTCCTTCCCCTACAAGATGCATTTGTTACATCCTCATACAAAATGATCTGGAAGTGTCTAGTTTAGTCAGCATACTTACACTCCATCCGAGTGTGCGGATGGAGAACAAAGGGCTTCCTTTAGGCTCTGCAGTTGTCTGTAGGTGGAAGCTTTGCAATTTGTGGAGCTGAAAGTTTACCATGAGCTATAATTTACCTTGGCTCTGTTATTTTCATGAATTAAGTCACATTTATTGGAGGGATGGTTTTAGAAAAACTCAGTATATCTATTGACATATCGTTTGCCTTCAGGGCGATGCTGTGATGGTCACTTTGACGGTGAGAGAAAACTTAGAGTTCTCAGCAGCTCTTCGACTTCCAACTGTGACAGATCATGAAAGAAAGGAACGGATTAACAAGGTCATTCAAGAGTTAGGTCTGAGTACAGTGGCTGATTCCAAGGTAATGTGGAAAAGATCCTACAGAATCAGTCAGGAAAGAGGACCTCCCTGGGTGGACAGTGTAACCTCCATTAAAAGTTTCCTAGACTGTGTGTGCTCAGTCTAGGATGATGGGGAAATGACTGGTTATATAATATGAAGGTGGACATGAAGCTACATAAACCATCCTGACTGGTCTAATGTGGGGATGGAGTGTGGTCAGTGTAGAGAGAGCCCCTCCCACGGCCTTGTCCACAGTCCTCCCACCCTCGTTAAGTCAAGGCAAATTTGATGTCTTTGCACCAACTGTTCTTCCCAGTTTTTCCTCCGCCCTTTTAACTGTTCTTCTCCCTTTCTTCCTCTGGGGAATTTTGTTCCATTGTTTTTTGAGATATATTTCTGGAAATGATAAATGATGGGAACCCAGTGATTCTTACTATGTTTCACTCTGGGGTAATGTGGCTTCCATAACTATATTCAGTGTATTTATTAGTATTTACTTCTAATTTGTGTAGCAATCAAGTTAGTTTTCTATAGCTTTTCTTTGGCAGTTTTTTTCTCACATCTCTTCCCTCCCTTTCTCCATTCTTCCTTTCTTCTACTAATATTTATTTCTCAGTTCTTATATGTCAGGATATTTTAGGACTGGGAAGCACAGTTGTGGGTAAGTGTAACAAAGAGTGTAGAGAGAAACTCCATGCCAAGTCCAGCCATGTGGCAGCTCTGCCCTGAGCTTCATTTATTCTTTTGGTAAAAGAGAAAACTCCTCTTTCTCCCAGAGTTCCATTTACTTACTGTTCAGAAAAGTGAGGATAACAAGATGAAGTGTCTCTAGTAGGGCTGGCACAGGCTGGTTCACCAAATGGTAATTACCACGACCATTCTTGTTGATAATGTAATGATCTGCGTTTTAGGTTAGCTCTAGTGGAGAAAGAAAAAGGACCAGTATAGCAATGGAGCTAATCATGGATCCTTCCATCCTGTTCCTGGATGAGCCCACAACTGGTTTAGATTCGAGCACAGCAAGTGCTATCGTTTTGTTCTTGAAAAGGTAAATGCAATGGGAACAATGTTCTTCATTTACTTAATATCTGATCACTTCTATGTACCAGGTATTTCTGGTGCAGGGGATTCTGAAGTAAACAGCAAAATTTCTTCATTCTTTGTTAGAGGGAAACAGTCAGTTAACAAAGAAGTATTATCAAGAAAGAAGAAACAAAATCTTAGGGAAGGCATGTCTTGGTGGTGGGTGGGGAGCTGTTTTAAAGAGTAGGAGGGTCAGGGTGATCTGCAAATATGTGACATGTGAGTTGGGAGAGAGTGAGCAAGATCTGAGGTATACACAAGAGTCCTGATTGGAAGGAGCAGCCAGTGGCCCTGAGGCAGACCATGCCTGATGACTGTGGCCCAGCAGAGAGGTGAGAGAGACAGAAACCAGTGACAAAGGGGAGTGGAGTTGGCTGCTGTACAGCTATAGCAAGACTACAGGCTAGGGACTGAGCAACAGAAATTATTTTTCTTTCAACTCTGGAGGTTGAAAGTTGGGATCAAGGTATCCATTGCATTGATTCCTCTGAGGCCTCTCTCATTGGCTTGTAGGTGGCCATCTTCTCTCTGTGTGTCTCTGCCCTAATCTCTTCTTAACCAGACACAGTAAGATGAGGACACTCAGTGACCTCATTTGATCTTAATGACCTCTGAGAAGACTTTATCTCTAAATGTAGCTACCTTCTGAGGTAACGGGGGTTAGGATTTCAACATATGGGTTTTGGGAAGCCACAGTTCAGCCCATCACAGTTAGAATATAATGAGAGGTATTGGTGGGCTGGTGGCAGGTTGTATAGACCTCACTGTCCACTACAAGACACGTGGCTTTTCCTGTCACTGGAGAACTTAGGAGCATTTCATGAGTGTTGGAGCAGAGCAGTGGCAATGGGAAAGCTATAAGGTCAGTCCAGGGTGAGTAAAGGACACCAGAGAGGAACTGAGACAGGATAGGACTAGGATGCTTATGGTGAGATGGTGAGAAGAACGTGGGTTCTGGATCCGTTTTGAAGATAGAACCAACAGGATCAGCTGAGGAAGTGGACCTGGGGTGTGAGGATTGGGAGAATGAATCTGCAATTTTGGCATGAACAAATGGAAGAATGAAGTACAAAGAGATAAATAAAATGACATTTTCTTTAATCCAGAAAGGAGACTGTGGCATTAATGTTTATGGGAAACATTCAAAAGTTAATTTTTTAAACATCCTTAAAATGAATAAAAAATTAATTGAAAACTGACAAAAAGTTTCAAGAATAGTACAGAGGAATCTCGTCTCCATCACCTAAACTCCCCAGCTGTTACATTTTACTTCACTTCCTGCCCCTTCCTCCATCTCTGCTCTCTCCTTTTATAACTTTTCGGACATCATGTCCTATCACCCTAAGCACCTCCAAGGGCAACTCAAGATGCAAGCACATGCCACAGTGCCATCTTCCACTGAGGAAATCAACAGTCATGGCTTTACCACTGTGCAGTTCCTGGACTTCAGTCAGATGTCACCAGGTCCCCTTGAAGTCTGTTTCCTTTTTCGCCTCTGGATCCTTTGTAGAAATATGCCTTTCCCCCACCCTTTTCTGTAATCTGGAGAAGTTCCTCAGTCTTTCCCTGTCTTTTGGACCCTTGTAATTCTTAGCTCATTGCATGGGGTGATCCTCGCGTGGGTCATGTCTATTTCCCCAGACCATGAAGTGCTGCAGTGTCCTCTGCAAAATGTACTTGAGGCTTCACCTACCTCTGGTGGTGAGAATCGCCATCATTTGATCATGATGGTGGCTGCTGGGTTTTTCTGCTGGGAAATTATTATTCCTCCCCTTTGCAATTGATTACGGTTCTGTTGGGAAGGATATTTGGCTATTATGCTGATATTCTGTTCCTTATCAAATCTCTTCCCACCAGTTTTAGCAGACACCAATTATGCCTGCTCTTGTCCCAGTTGCCTAACATGTGAGAGTTGACATTCTGTAGAAGGAAGAGATTTCTCTCCTTCCCTATTCATTTCTCATTGAATACATTGGTTTAAAATCTGGGATTCACTGTTTTAATGATCAAATTCATCCTGATTTGGCCAGTGGAAGCCACTCAATATGGCTTTGCTTTACTTTTGACATCTTCTGAGTCATTCTAGCAGTTCTTTACTTCACGGTCACTTTGGTGTTCTAGCTCATCATGTACTTTTCCTGTGTGAGCTGGTTTTTCCAGGATCCCTGGTTCAGCTGTAGTTAATATGTAGAAACTGAGATGTGGTTTCTTAGTGACCTCACTACTACTCATGTGGCATTGCCTCTAGAACCTTAATATACAGACCTAGGAAATACACAATATGAATGTATGAATGTGTGTATGTGTTTGTGTGTGTATAGATATGTATGTATATAGATATAAATATCCTATATTTTATTTGAAAATATAATTATTATAAATATATTTTATGATTTTATGGGGTTTTTTGGTGTATGAGTGTGCGTATGTGTAGATAGACAGGTAGGTAGATAGTTTTTTGTGTGGGATGCTGGGAAATCCAACCTGTGATTTCACATTCGCTAAGCACCTACTCTATCACTGAGCTACTCTTTAGTCCCTAGGTATATATTTCCAATAGAAAAACTTGTAAATATGTATATGTAACTATCGCTGTTTCTGTTAAGAGTAGATATATTCAAAAGTCAATGAGTTCCTAATAATATTCTAATCTGGCACCTTTGTGTTATCTTGAGTCTAAGCCATTTCTATTTTGTAAGTGACTTCAGTGAGATAGTTTGCTACCATCATCTCAATATATTCACTTACTTGCTCAAACAAGTCATTTAATTGTTTAATGCAAACAGTCTCCCAATGACTCTGGCCGCTCCTTTTGTCTACCATCTTTGAATCCCCTCTGCCCCATTTTTAAGCTTCCAGACACACCCCCTTCACGGCTTCCCCTCTTTATCCGTACCTTCCCCTTCATCTGTTGCCCATGCCCCTATAACAAGTTTCTATGCTAAAAGAAAAGAAACAGAAGACTGGAAGTATGTGTAAAGGTTTAAACATCTTAAGTTTAAGACTTCATTTGCACATACAAGTGGAGATGCCGAGTTATAGCGTGCTGTTCAGGTCCCTTTGTGGGACATGTCCCATGATATTTTTATTATCTGTGTTAATAACTATGTTAATAGTACTCATTAGAGAATGATGAATTTATACAGAATACTGTAACTATTTTCTTTTAATGAGGGACTGGGAAAGCACTTCACCATGGAGTCACACCCCAGCCTGTTTTCTTGCTTTGCACTGTGTAGTGCACAGGCTCATTGCTCACACAGAGAGCTGGCTCTACCCAGTCCTTCTCAAGCACACTCTGTACTCACACCGGGGTTTCATTAAATATGTAGGTTCTGTTTCTCTAGAAGTGAGGTAAAAATCCAGTTTCTCCCCAGGAGATTCTAAGAGGAGGTACTCATCCTCATGTTGCTGGTCCTCAGATCACCCATTGAGTATCAGGGCTCTCAGGTGATCCCAGATCCTGTTCTGAGTTCTTCACCAGCTCCTGATTGCCTAGGAGCAAAGTTCCAGTTTCTGGGTGAGGGCTCTTCATGGGCCTGTTCTACTCTTTTATGGTTACTTTAGTTATCTTCCTTGTCTAATACCAACTTACATTCACACACACACACACACACACACACACACACACACACAGACCACACACATAACACTTAGCCCTTAACACTGAGCTTCTTACTATATTTTTTCAATGAGGTCTTTTTATTTCACATTTTATTCACCTTGTTCTCTACCAACGAGTGCTTTTCTCTTCTTAGCTCACCATTCCTGTTGGGCCTTTCGACATTCTACTGATATCATCTTTAGGCTGGGTTCTAAGTCTCCTATTTCGATCACAAGAAACCTTAGTTAATTCTATTTCACATTGTATTCAGATTATTGATCTTATGTTTTGATTCTCTCTGAAGCAGAACACACTCTGCTAAGCATATGCTAGGTGGTTATCAAATGCATAAAGTGATTCTTCTTATAAAAAAATTTACTAACAATTTTGAACAGTGATTTTGACTTTTGTTTTCTGTGCCCATTAGTAATAACTCCTATGAAAAGGTAGTTTAGCATGGGATTGAACCAGAGATTAAATCCCAACCTTGGTAACTGTGACCTCTTGACCAGTTGCTTAATTTTTAAGCCTTATTTTACAAAAAAAAGTATAAAAATTGAAACAAATTATCTCTAAAGCACTTAACAAATATAAACAGTAAGATTTTAGGAACATTAATTATACTATCAGAGCAGAAGAATGAAAACCTATCTTAACGAGATAGAAGACAAGCCATCAGTGAGAATTGGGAAACAACCATTGTTTGAATATTTAGTCCAAAATTAGTTCTCAAATGTGGGCGTTTTTAAAAAATATGAGCTCCCTATACCCATCCCCAGAGATTCCACTTCAGTGTAGTGCAAGGTCCAGATGTGTTATGATTCATTTTCTTCCCTCTTCTAACTTAGGATGTCTCAGCAGGGACGAACAATCATCTTCACCATTCATCAGCCTCGGTATTTCATCTTCAAGCTGTTCGACAGCCTCACCTTATTGGCCTCAGGAAAACTAATGTTCCACGGTCCTGCACAGGAGGCCTTGGGGTACTTTGAATCAGCAGGTGTGGTTGACCTTGTCATGCACTAGATCCTTCATTCGTAGCCTCCTGGGGAGAGTAGAGGGGTCAACAAAAGTGCTGCTTGATCTCTGTGCAGGCGCACCTTGGGTTCCCCACTGTAAAACATCTTTGGTCAGTTCGATGCTAATTTTTGCCTCATTTTGCAGCACTTGCTTGTTCTGTAGGTTTCCTTCCTTTTTGTATTTAGAGTGTGCATGTGTGCATGTGAGTGTTTCTACTGGGCCTTTGTTCTGCTTCACAGTTGTGGTGATTTTTCCCTGAAAGTTATATGATTAACTGGTTGAACCAACAGTCAGTTATTCCACCAATTGAATTTTTATGGAAAGGTCTAACATTATCTTCTTCTTCACCATATAGCAGATTGTGGTTTTTCATCTTTCCTTCTGACCTGTGATCTTGCTCTGCCTTCTTGAGGGTTCATGGAGAAGATACTGTATTTTCTAGAAAGATTAGATTGCAGATTTAGGCCTTGAATGGATTTGAGTGATCTGTTAGTCATTAGAATGACTAGTTCTAAATCTGAACTAGATGTGCCAAAATTTCTGAGTTACCTGATTCTTTGTATTTTGGGTTGAATTATATGATTTCTTTTAATGGCTTATGTGATCTGCTTTATTTTAGAAATTTGGGTATAATTGTAGATGCTTTTCTGTGATCTCAAATGCAGTTTAAATAGCTATCTTTCTTAATTTTTATGTTATGTCGGTTATTTAAAAATGATCAAGCATTTATGGATCTGAGGAATCCAGGGTAGATGAACTTAAGAGTCAGACCTCAGGACAAATTCAGATGATTGTGCCCCAAGAAGTTGAGGTAAGAGCCCAGGTGTGCTGTGCTGGTCACCTTTTCTTGATAATGCTGCTTTGGGGAACTGTTGTCTATTTGGAATATGGCAGCTTGAGAGGTGATCATTTGGACCTCTGTATTTAAGTGGCAGAGAAGCAATCATTGCTGACATGAATATTGCCATCACGGAATTTTCCAGGTGAATTTAGCACAGTGTACCCAGGCATTTAATACTTTTTTCATTGGACCTAGCTGTAGATTTATGAAGAAGTCCTGATAAACACCAGAGCATTTTAATAGTTCTTTGGGTTTCATGATTTATGATCAGTAATATAAAATGTTCTGAAGAGACAAATTAGGGGAGAAAAGAGCAAGAAGATGAGGGAGAATTTTTATGTTCTTTATCCATTTTCACCTCCATCATCCTTTGGAGGTGATTCGCTTTTTTTGTTGAGACCATCAGGTTGCGTTCTTTGGTTTTCTTTCCCAGGTTACCAGTATGAGCCCTACAACAACCCTGCATACTTCTTTCTGGACAACATTAAGAGAGACTCCTCTACTGTAGTATTAAATAGAAAGGAAGACGACTGTGAAGGTATGCTAGTCTCTTAGACTCACAGGTTTTTGCCTAATTGATTTGGCTGAAGTTTAGAAATATGCTGGTTCATTAAAACATTGCTTTTGAAATTATCCTAATGTCATATTCTGACACCAGTCAACAGATAGACCTTGTTGTTCATGAGTGCTGTATTTTTATTTAATTTATTAATGTACATTTATATGGTACTGTGAGTTGTAAATTGAGTTTCCATTAAAAATAAATATGCTTATGGTTTATATTACTTTCAAAATAAGAAACTTGGCACTTCATGCATTTGTACATAGTAGAAAGCAAGGACCAGATTTTATGTTATGAATTATAATTGTGGTAAGATGCCTATTTTAAGAACAAAAGTCCCCATAGTTAGGAAAATGTCAGTTTTCTGTATTCATAAGATTATGGCAGAAGTCTTGTCAATTAGCTGTGTTTACTAACATGTAAAGCAATGACAACACTCATGATTTTCTATATTGAAGCTTTAGAATTAAGGTGCTATCCAAGAAATGACTCACAGAAAAACAGGTTAAATTCATTGTTATCTATTAACAATGCTTCCCTTCTTTATCCCTTTTATTCCAAAGCCAACAGGGCTGAACAGTTTTCCAAGACAGAAGAGTCGGTCAGAGGCACCTTAGCTGAGTTTTATGCCAACTCCTCCTTCTACAGAGACACAGAAGCTAGATTACAGGAGCTCTCAGATGGTCAGAAGAGGAGCTCCGCCTTTGAGGAGGTCGCTGATGTCACCTCCTTCTGCCATCAATTCAGATGGAATCTCTGGCGTGCATTCAAAAACTCTCTCGGTTTTCCCTTCATCACTCTTCTTCAGGTAACCTACCAGACTCTTGTGCTCTTTTATACTGAAGTGGGAGCGATCTGGTTCTGATGTAGTCTCCGTCAGGATTATGGATCTTTAACCCACCCTTCCATTTACTTGTTATCCCCATTCTATTTTGGATATAGAAACAGTCAATAGAACAAGTAAAACAGTTTTTACACATGGAAAGATTTTTTTTGTTGTTTTGTTTGGTTTTGTTTTTGCTGAACTGCGGATTGGACCCATGGGTGCTCTACCACTGAGCTATAGTCCCAGCCCTTTTAAAAATTTTTTTATTTTGATACAAAATCTCACTAAGGTACCAAGTCTGGCCTCAAACTTGGGCTCCTCCAGCCTCAGCTTCCCTAGTTACTGGGACTACAGGTGTGCACCACCAGACCTCACAAGGCCATTTACTGTCTCACTATCTCTCTTAACTAAGATGAGGTAATATTTTACTTTTTTCTATTGGTTGGCTCTGGGGTGGTTGTTGATTATCACTCTTTAAGGTTTTGTAGTTGTTGTTTTTATTCTTACTCCCTGTGTCACACAAAATACTAGTTCTTCCAGACACTAGTCCATCACATATGTAAGGAAATCAGTTTCAATAGTTGTTTGGGGTTACTATTTCTATCATTAGTCACTGAGTCTCTGCTGAGTACTGGAAGATGTCATGTGATTTGTTCTAACGACATACTGCTGGCTACTTGTGCACCATAATATTCACATGTGAGTAATGTCACCTTTCAAATCACCTTTCAAATATATCTGAGGGTCTACATGCCTTTGAATTATAATATCAATTTTTTCAAACATTTTGATCTTTGGGATTTGGCATTTGTGTTGGAACATGAACACTTTTCTGTCCTGTCAATCATAGGGTAAAGTTTTCTTCTTTGAGAATAGATTTGATGTCATTTGGAGCATGTTAGTTCTATCAACCCAGGATACCCTTTTTCAAACAGTGGTGTGATATAATGAGTGGATTCTTCTTTGTGATTTGGGCTTTACTTTGAATTACTTGACTCTAAATTGGTTTATGAATGTCTTATCCGAAACACAGACACATGTATGGTAGTCAGTTGTGGGCAGACATGATAGTTATTTGCAGTGCACCTGAATTGTGTAAATTGTGTTTTGTTTTGGTTCTAGGTTTCCTTTTTTTTTTTTTTTTTTTTTTTTGTGACTGAGCCACATCCTCAGCTCTTTTTATTTTTAAAATTTCAAGACAGGGTCTCACTAAGCTGTAGTGTCTTGCTAAGTTGCTGAGGCTGGCTTCGAATTTGTGATCCTCTTGCCTCCGCCTGCTGAGTCACTGGGATCACAGGTGTGCACCACCAGGATGCCCTGGTCCTAGGCTTCCTTAAGGCGCACACAGCAGGCCGAGAGCCTTCAGGTGGCATGTTTAGCCTATTTGCCTCATCAGTGACCTCAGTTCCATAAAAGCCATTTCGGCAATGTTCAGAGAATGGCACTTTCTGGAATAAGGGCAGAACCTGGTAGCTCCCTGAGCTTAGTGGGACAAGTTTTGTTAAGGTTTTTAAATACTGGAGTGTTAGTGTAAGAGTAGGAAAATCCTTTTTGATCAAGAACCAGATGGTAAATATTTTAGGCTTTGCAGGCCAACATGGTCTTTGTCTCAGATAGTCAGCCTGCCATTTTAATGTGAAAGCAGCCATAAGCAAATGAACTGGACTGTGTTCTGATAAAACTTCATTCATGGACACTGAATATGTAGTAAATTTAATATCACAAGAAATATTATTCTTTACCTTTTTTTTTTTTCCAACTCTTTAGCAACCTAAAAACCATTCTAACTTTAGAGCAGAGCAAAAATAGGTGGCAGACCCAATTATGGCTCCTGGCCCCCAGACCACAGTTTACTGACCCCTTTGTCGTCATGGGGTTTTTTTTGGGGGGTGGGGGTTCCAGGGATTGAACTCAGGGGCACTCGACCACTGAGCCACATCCCCAGCCCTATTTTGTATTTTATTTAGATACAGGGTCTCACTGAACTGCTTAGTGCCTCGCCAATGCTGAGACTGGCTTTGAACTCTTGATCCTCCTACCTGAGACTCCTGAGCTGCTGGGATTACAGGCATAGACCACTGCGCCCAGTTGGCCTGGTGTTTTTAACCTTCTTTGTTTCTTTTTTACTTCTCTAAGTTTCCAACGTGGAGTTGTAAAAATGTTTTCTGACTCTCTGCTAATAATATCTTGTATGTGTTCTCCCAGAGTCCTAGTTTGATTTGAACTAGTTACATACATGATTCAGACTTGGCTTCTAACCAGAGGTTGCATTTATTTGGAACATCTTAGAATGTACTGATATCTGTATAAGAAAATTTAGAGTTCATTAAATGTGTCAAGGATTTTCTAATCTAATCAATTTGGAGGACTTTATCATTAATCTCTGAGAATAAATTTTCTATTAGCATATTAAGTATTTGATTCATTTGTTTTTTAGTGGAAAGCAACAAACATCCCTCAGAACACTCTTTGTGAAAAGTTGGTTAAACATATTTGATCAAAGAGTAACCTTTTGCAATAATTTATTTTTTAATCCTTCTGTTAAAAACAGAGGCCACACATGTACAGAGCTCATGGAGTGTCATTTGCCCCATTGTACAATATTTAGTTTGCCTAGTGGTTGTTTTTTTCTTCATGCTAGAAAAATTACACATGTAGACCTCATGAAAGTATGACATGATTTCAGAATTCATGATTTTGTCAGTGTGTTTGAAAACTGACTAAAAATAGTTTAAAAACTTTGAAACTTGTAAGAAACATTCTAATGATAATATTCAGTATAAACTGTCATATTTGAGTGCACAAGAAACAAAGAATGCAGAGTCTAGTTTGAAAGATTGACTATTCTAACGTACACCATAAGAAAATATAGGCTCGTATACATGTTCGTGCTGCATGTTGGCAGAGACATTGACATTTATTTTGGAAGCTTGATCTGATGACATGAAATAGAGTATATTCTGAGAGTAGTGAGGATATGCAGAATGGAGTTTTCCCCTAAATTTCTCTCTTATTAGCAAAGGTATGTTAAAGGACATGTCTCAAAGAAAACATTTAAATAATACTCTTTCTAGGCTATGGTCTTCACAAACCAGTCTTTTTTAATTATGAGTCCATTTTTCTACTTTGGCTTCTTCTTGCTTAAAATGTCCTTTACAGATTACTTTGTCTTGATACTATTGTATTGAGATTTTCTTTTCAGCTTTGAGGTTTTCAAGATATATAGTAAAAGATTTTGCTTTCTTTAGACTAACATTTCCTATGTTTTTATAATTTTCCCATGAATAATTAGAGTTAGCATTACTTGAATAAATTATATTATAATGTAACTGTATTTGTCAGCTTTTCATCACTGTGACCCAAAATACCAGACAAGAATACCTTAGAGGAGGAAAGGTTATTGTGGGCTTAGTTTCAGAGGTTCAGTATATTTTCAGCCAGTTCTAGTACTTTGGGTCCAAGATGAGGCAGCATATCACAGTGGGAGGGCTCAGTGGAAGAAAGCTACTCAGCTGTTGGCCATTGGGAAGCGGGTGGCAGGGGTGGAGCCAGGGATAAGATATAGTCCCAAGGGCAGGGCTCTAGTGACCTACTTCCTCTAGTCACTCCCACTTGCCTTAAGTTATTAATCCATCAAATGGATCAGGCCACTGCTCAAGTTATAGCTTTCATAATTTAATCATTTACCTCTGACCATTGCTGCACTGAGTAATATGTGAGCCTTTGAGAAAACACCACATATCCAAATTTTAACAGTTACCCTTAAGCCTTTGCTAATTGAGGCATCCTTTTGAGACTTTTTATTCTAAAAACAAAAGTGATGTATGTCAGGTCTCCTTGGGAGCCGTTCACACAAACTGAGTAGGTGAAGGTAGGTGAGGATGGGGAATGGGCCACTCAGGTGGGACAGGTTGACTCTAGGCCTCACTGCTGAGGTTGAAGGACAAGCAGTGATGGAGGAGATGGTGATGGAAGCACTTGGGTGCCCCCAGAGAGAGCCAGCTGAGGGTACTGGTGACAGTGACAATGCACTTTCTCATGCAAATGGGGTCTTACCAGAGGTGAAGTGGAAGGATCCTGTTCATCCCTACTTCCGTTTTTGTACAAAATTCCATTGTTAGAAATTGTGAATATATAGTTTTAAATTTTTATCATTTATTAATTTTGTGATACTGGGGATCAAATCCATTGTCTTACACATGCTAGGCAAGCACCATACTTGCGAGCTGCATTCCCAGCCCTGAAATTTTGTTTATTTCTAATCAGACTAAGACATCCTCTCATCTGAACCTCTTAAAGCATGAAATGATACATGTTCATGGGCACAAAAGTTGAGAGTTCAGTTAAGTCTAAAACTTTGGCCACTCGGACTTTAGTTTTTGCCTAAAAATGACTTCACCTAGCGCATGCTTGACTCCGTTACGCTGTAAGGTGTGGTGGGTCCAGAACCTCAACTGGCCCTATACCAGGAGAACCTTTTGGACCCTGACAGGAATCTTAGTTTGCCTAATCATCTGCTCTGATTTCTCGTCAGTTCCCCAAACAACAGATACCTTAATTTTCAATTTGAAATATAGAAAATATATAGAAAGCAGTCTAATAATGTACGTTGCTTTATATTCTCCCAGGGATTCTGGCCACGCCATTTAAAGTGTTGATCTCAATGGAGAGATTTGATTATGTAGCCATATATCTTGTAAGAATAAACTATATGCAAATATTTTACCTCTAATTGAAATTCTCTCCTTTTTTTTTTCATTTTTCTTTTTGATAAGCTGTTTGCCACAGTCATTCTGGGACTGATTGTAGGTGCCACCTTTCTTGTGCTAAAAAATGATTGTACTGAAATCCAGAATAGGTAAGTAAATTTGGATATCAATTTGAGAAAATGCTCTTACTTTTTTCAAGCTTATGAACATCCTTTAAGTATTTGAATTTATGGTCAGTGAATGTCACTGTTTTATTTTGGGTAGGATGAGTTAGTGCACTGAAGAATGAGTGGAACGATTAATTTTTTTACAGATGTATGTGTGTACATATGTAGTAGTAAGCTGTGCAACTCAAATTTTATCCTTTTTACTGTTCTTAAGTGGACAGTTGGGTGGTATCTAATATATACATGCGCAACTACCACCACCACCCAGTTCCAAACCGTTGTTTTCATCTTCCCAAATGGAATCTCCATGAATCAGTAACTCCCTAAACTCACTAACACCATTCTACTCTACATTTGGGAATTTGACTACTCTAGGAACCTTATAAACGTGGACTCCTGCAGTATTTGTCTTTTGGTGATTGACCTATTTCTCTTAGCATACTATCTTCAAGATTCCTCCAAGTTGTAGCATGTATTGGAATTTCTTTCCTTTTTAAGGCTCAGTAATAGCCCATTGTATCTGTCTATATATTCCATTTTATCTATTCAGCAGTCCATGTAAATTTGGGTTGCTTCTACCTTTTAGCTATTATGAATAATGTTGCTATGGGTTTATAAATATCTCTTTGAGTCCCTGCTTTCAGTTCTTTGGAGTAGATACCCAGAAATAGAACAGCTGGGCCATATGGTAATTCTGTTAATTTTTTGAGGATCTGAATCCTGACTTCCACTGCGGTTACTCCATTTTACATTTTTGCCAGTAGCAAACAAGAGTTCCAGTTTCCCCATATCCTTACCAAAAGTTGTTAATTTTTCCTTTTCTAAATAATAGACATCCACTGAATCTTTGGTAAAATGTCCTTTGTCCATTTTAAAATTGAATTAATTCCCTTTTTGGGTATGCAATTTGCAAATATTTTCTCCCACTGTGTAGGCTGTCTTTCACTCTCTTGATAGTGCATTTGGTACATAAACATTTGGAATTTGATATAGTCAAGTTTGTTTATTTTTCTTTTGTTACTTGTGAACCAGTTTCCTTTCTGGTTTTTAATTCATTTGACTTAAGGGTGTAAGTTTGGCTGGTAGCAATCAGTATTTCCTATTTTATGGATAACACTTATCTTAATGTTGTGGTCATTACCTAGTTTAATCACAATGTGCCCTTAAAAATCTCATTTCAGGATGAGAGTTTTTAATGACTGTCGTGTTCGTAACATAGGTGCTTAGCAACATCATAGACTTCAGGGTTCTCATCATAATTCATGTATGAAAACCACTCCTTGCTAGTCGCTGGACTCCATGCTTGACATCCATGGCCTCAGTACCTCCCAACAGCCAGAGGGGTGGATGGTCATATCCCCATTTTACTACTGAGGACGGTTGAGGTGTTGTGCCCAAAGGCTTGAGACCCCACAAGGACCACCAGAGACCACGATCAATGCAAGCAGCAAAGAGTCATTTATTAGCGAGTTCGAACCCGGTCCTCTGCGTCCTTAATCAACGACGCTAGGAGAGGCCCCGAGCCCTCGTCAGCAGGGTTTTTATAAGGAAAAGCAAGCAGTTTTACAGTGTTCTTCTAATTGGCTAACATTCGAACAGCTAAACCTCCCCTGGTTGGGTCCGGTCAATCTATTTGATTTTCATTGGGTCCTGTCAGAACTGAACGGTCCTAGAGGAAGAAGGGGGGAGGGAACAGGTGAACTATTCAGGAGCTGAGTCGGGGCTAGGCCCTGCTCTCGTCCTTGACGGATAAGGTCTCCAGGCAACTGCACATTCCTCGGACAAATATCTCTTAACAACCTTGGTAAGCACAGGGGCCCAGCAGTCCTGTTTGTCCTTGAGACAGTTAGCAGCACAGATACCACCCTGCTCTCAACAGAGGAAGGTTATATCAAATCTTTAACTGTCTGTTAGAGGCTGATTATTTTTTAAAGAATAAGTGTCAAAGACAATTTTTTTTCTTTTCTGTTTCCTCTCCCCTCCCCCGTCACCCTCCTCCTCCTCCTCCTCCTCCTCCTCCTCCTCCTTCTTCTTCTTCTTCTTCTTCCTCTCTCTCTCTCTCTCTCTCTCTCTCTCTCTCTCTCTCTCTCTCTCTCTCTTGCTGGCTCTAGTGCTAGGGCCTAAATCCACATGCACTCTACTATTGAGCTACATCCCTGGCACTTTTTCTTTTTTTATTTTGAGAAAGTTTCACTGTGTTACCCAGACTGGCCTTAAACTTGTAATCCTCCAGCCTTGACCTCCTCAGTAGCTGTGATTACAGGTGTGTATCACAGTACCTAGCTAAATATTGATTCCTTGAATAAAACCAACTTTTCTTCTGTGTGGAATCAGATAGTGTTACACTATGATATGGAGATTTTCCTGAGTTATGCCATACTTTTACCATCCCTAAAGGCTTAGATCTCTGGGTTATTTCCAAACATAGTAGTACTTGGTTTGTGCCCTGTGTAGACTCCATTTCTTAATCCAACAGGACCTAAAGACTGTGCTCCTATTATATGCCTGGAAGCATTTGAAAAAAATATTGAGAATCTATCCTTAATAGGAAATTTAAAGACAAACTAAAAAGCCAAGCATTAAAGGTCTTAGTAGAAAACTATAGAGAATATAGGAGAGCTTTAGTAATTTCTTCAGGTTTTTTTGGAGAAATTGGACATTTTTCTTGTTTTAATTTGTATTTTTGCCTTATATCTACTACCATTTTTTTTTTTTTATAAAAAGTTGGACTATGTGAAAATGGCCTCTGTGTATAGCTTATATAATCTGTCCTGGGGTGATCATTAGTTGATTCTTTTGGTTTGAAAATAATATTTCAGGGCTGGGGCTGTAGCTCAGTGGTAGAGCGCTTACCTAGCCCTGGGTTCGATCCTCTGTACCATATAAAAATAAACTGATAAAATAAAGATATTGTGTTCATTTATAACACAAAAAATTTTTAAAAGAAAACAATGTTTCAGTTTCATTTCTGGAAGCAAATTCTTAAAGCTTTCTTCAGGGGTGACTATCAGTGCTTCATCTTTTGAAATTGCTGGGGAGGCCAGTGGTTTAGTTCTTCTGTGGGATGGAGCACTGTCTTTGCATTTTCTTTGTGTAGCAGAGGAACTGGGTTTCAATCTTGTGTGGAGTGTGAACTCCTCTGACTCCATAGCCTTACAGAACTGTGGTGACAGCTAAATGAATTAGGAAAAAGGTGTTTTAAAATAATTGGATCCAGTGATCCCACTTCTGGGAATTAACGTGAAATATTTAAGATTAGTTCATTGAGGAGCTATCTGCACGCTTATGTTCATTGAAGTACACTTCACAATAACCAAGTTGAGGATTGAATCTAAGTGTCCATCCTCAGATAAATGAATAAGGAAAGTGAGGCAGAGTCCTGCTCAGCTCTAAGAAAGGAATTTTTTCAATAGTGACAACAGGGATGGAAGTGGACAACATTATGCTAAATAGGTTGAACTCTTAGAAGCAAAGAGTAAAATGGAGATTGCCGGGGGCTGAGGGGCAGGAAAAACAAGGGGAAGATGGTCAAGCATACAAAGTCTCAGGAGGAATAAGGGTATTTTTTTCTTTGAGATATATTACAAAATGTGAATATAGTAAATATTAATATATGTATATATTTTAAAATTGCTGAGAATTCATTTCAAATGCTCTTACCATACATATTTAAAGTGGTAGATATTACCTTATCTTGATTTAGTTCATAAACCATAACTTCACTTTGTACTCATAAACATGTAAATATAATTTGTCAACTTATTAAAATAAATCAGATAAATAAGTAGATAATACAGATGTGACTTGCCACATTGGAAAGAATCTGAATGCATTAAATAACCCTAAATATAAAAAATCTTTAATATAAAATAAATTATCCTGTTTTAGAAGGAATTTCATTGTCTCTTTTTTCAGAATCATGAACACCACTGTACTGTTAGATGTAACACAACATATTAAACTGAATCTTTGTCATTTCCCATGTTCCTCAAGTTAGCTTTTGACTTGATGTTAGGTTTATACCTGGCTCAAAAGTTGTGCAGCTGCTTTTCTATTAGGCCTGACTGATTTCCATTCAGTTTAATCATTGTATAAACATTTATATTTTAAATAGCCTGTACATTTACTTCTTCATTCTGTGGGTACTATTGAAAATTCTTGTATGTGTATTTTGCCCTTAAAGTATCTGGGGTTCTTCACAATTTTTAAATATGTTCTCTGGCTTTTGATATTTCAATGATGTGTCACATCATCTCTGTTTTCAAAAAGTTACAACTAACATCCTCCATATTGATTAAACTGTTTGGTTGTGTGGTGAAGCCCATACAAGTATGAAGTATGTGGGGTTTCTTTCATAACATCTGTGTATCTATCCAAGTGTGGACTAACTAAACATTTTCCTTTTTAAACCTCAATTATTTTGCTAAACAAAGAAGCATTGTCTTCCTTTTCACACAGGTGCACAAATTGTTTTTTTTTTTTTTTTTTTATCAATCAGGATCAGTTTGATTTATTTTCTGAGCACTCTGGGAACCTGGGCAGGGTGGTTGTTCCATGCCAAGGCTAGCTGTCAAGGCTTTGCTGATGGTCAGGTACAGGGTGTCTGTAGTATAGAGCTGAGTGCAGGTTCCTTCCACTGACTGGCATGTTCCTTCCACGTCTCACTTTTTTCTTTACTCCACCTGAAAACCAAATTGGGTAAGTGAATGTTTTAATACTTTGGGACTTTATTTATCTTCCAAATATACATTAGTAGTGATAATGATAATTTTTTTTAAAAAATTGAAGTTGGTAGTATTTTTGTGACCCATGAATTAGCTCAGGCTGCCATGACTAAATGCTGTAGACTTGGTGGCTTTAAAAAACAGAAATTCATTTTCTCTCAGTTCTAGAGAGTGGAAATCTGAGCTCAGAGTTCCATTCCAGAGGGTTAGTCTCCTGCGAAGGTCTCTTCCTGGCTAACAGGTAGCAACCTTCACTCTGTACCTCTCATGGCAGAGCAGCCTGGACATTTCTTCTTCTTATAAGGACACTAATCACATCTTGGGTCTCTACTCTGATGATCTCATCTAACATTATTTACTGAGTTACCTACTTCTAAATACCCTCATATTTGGGGTTATTGCCTCCACATTTCATTTTTTGGTAACAGAAGTCATTTCACCTGTGCTAAGACCATGAATTTCAAATAGGGCTATAATATGGAATTACAGGGGCACCATTGTGGAGAAACAGAGAGAGGGAGAGACCTCATGGGTTCTTGCTTCCCTCTCAGTTTTAACAAGAACAGTTCTGCACCTTTTAAAGGAAAAAAATCTATTCATGTTATGTCATTTGTGGAAAGAGTTTGTGGGTAGAAAACTGAGCTAATGGCAATGACTTGACTGTAATACTTTTGTTCCTGTTCTGTCCTGGCAGAGCCTGGGCACTGTATGTGCTGATTGCCTTCCAGTGTTTCAGCAGTGTGACAGCTGGGGAGATCTTTGAGCTCCAGAAGAAACTGTTTAAGTGAGTAGGTCTCTGTTTCAAAGTAGGCATTGGTAGCTTTTGGTCAAACAGGTCACCTCCAGAATTGGGACAAGGATGTCATCTTGAAGAGTGCCACAAACTGTGTATACTCACCATGCACAGTGTGAACTTCTGAGGTATAGCTTGGGATTACCAATATTAACTGAGAAAACACGGTCACGGGAGGATAAAAAAATCAAGAGTATGTGGAACCTACCACTAAGGGAAAAGAGAGTTTTGCAGTTAGATATGACCAGTCAATTCCAATGCTGCAGGGAAGCCAGCAGTAATAGTGTGGAAAGTATCTTTGTGATTTTAGGAAATGACAGGTCATTGTGACCCTTGCAAGAAAAGTTTGAGGTGCTTGGTAGAAAGTAAATGTTGGCATCAGCAGCAAATTGGAGATGGGTAATAAAATTGACAAAGGATATGATTTAGTTGCTTAGCCCTCAGTGGATAGAGGATTGGAAAGAGCCAGAGGGCAGCCTTACAGTAAAGAGCAAGCTGGTTTTGTTTCTTCTGCTTTTCAAAACTGGAAGAGATTAACCGATAAGTACACGCCAAGGTTAGGAATACTCAGAGAGCAAAGGAGTAAGGACACTGGTGGAAGAATTTGAAATTATGGAAGGGATGTCAGGAAGAGGGAAGATGAGGATTTGGTATCTGAAAGGATGTATTGTTGAAAGACATGATCATTGAAGGAAGAAGTCTTTTTTTTTTTTAACATGAGAGCAGCAGAAATAAAAAGAGTTTATGAAACTGCACCTGCATTTGGGGGCCTTGGAGAATAACAAGTTTACCTTTTTCACAATCAGGAGTGGGGAGAAGAAAATCCTGTTACCACTGAGATTAGCCCTTGAAGTGCTGCTTTTCAGGCAGAGCCAGCCTCAGAGGAGGAGCAGAGTCTCTGAGGAGAGTAAGGAGATGCAGACTGTGTGTCTCTGGAGGGGTGAGGTAGGCTAGAGTGGGCAGCAGCAGGATGGGTGCTGTCATGAGAGAGGGTCACAGTATGAGCCTCTTGGGGCAGATCCCTAGGGAGGCTGCCCTGAGATAAAGAAGGACTTTGGGGTCAGCCTGAAGCCTGTAGGCAGCTGCGGTGTCAGACCTGGTGTCTGCAGGAGTCTGCGCAGCAGCATCTCACCCGGGCTGTGCCTTCTTGGACTCATCTGGATGTGTGATTTGTGTTTTTGTTCTGTAGACACGAGTACGTCAGTGGATACTACAGAGTGTTGCCTTATTTCTTTGGAGAACTCTTATCTGAATTACTACCCAGGAGGTTTTTGCCAAGTGTCCTATTTAATTTTATACTATACTTCATGTTAAGTAAGTAGCAAGAGGAAGAAGATGTGTCTTTAGTTTGAATATGAGGTGATGCCAATTTCTGTGAGCACTTTTATGGTTATTAAAACTACAAACCAAGCTGTATGTAAGCTATGGAAGTACATATACCCATTGTGCACTCTCTGAAATAACTGTTCACTGTTGTTGTCAAGACTTTTTCCAGCTGAACATCTTTTTTTTTTTAACTGGTATTAGGAACTCAACCAAGTGTGAGCATGATAGGCAATTTTATTTTTATTTTGTTTTGAGATGGAGTCTTGATAAGTTACACAGGCCTGCTTTGAATTTGGGATCCTTCTGCCTCAGCTTCCCAGATACCTGGAATTGCCAGTGTGCACCCCTGTAACTGGGCCAATCAAACTTTAAAACAATTTATAAACTGCATTTACCAAGAGATGCTGTGTGTCATATACAAACATGGAAGAAATTATAAAACTACTTGATATTTATGGCTTATCTCTCTATCTACTCTCTATATCTACATATGTTTCTATGTAGAGATAAAATACAGATAGGTAATTCCTGTACTATGTATAGGGATGTATTGTGAGGGATAAGAAAGTCGATATACACATATATTCTTTCCCTCTAATCAGAGAAAGAAAGATGATAAATTTGGTGTTTATTTATTTAATAAAATACCTATTTGATGGCTGTAGATGAATTCCTTTGTGCATTAGACTCAGGCTTCACTTCAGGTACTACATCAGGATTTCCACATCTTCCCCCACCCTCTCATTAACACACACACAAGAAATATCTGTTTTTGACAACATACTGCAAAATAAGAACCACTGATAGAGCTTAAACTTTCTGTTTTACAAATCAGATATATCATAAAGAATTATGAAATTTAGACCCCCAGGCTGCTGATCAGTGTTCTTCAAATGTTCCAAAACCCTTAGATAGTATGACTCAGAGCATTAGCTTGTTATGGTTTACAGAGTACTTAATTTAACCCATTTTCAATCACAGCCATGTGGTGGTTTGTTCATGGGGACCTAGGTTATGGGGATACCTTTCCTTCCCCCAGGTATTTTTAAAAATATTGTATTAGTGCATTATAGTTATACATAATAATGGGGTTCTTGTTGACATAATTATACAAGCATGGAATTTAATTTGCTCCAGTTCAGTCCCTAGTACTTCCCCCCTTTCCTCCCACTGTGGGACCTTAAAATTTGAATCCCAATTTCTTCACTAATACATTCACAGAAAACCTTGAACAACGTGGAGCTGTCTGGATACGTGAATGTGTTGTTGAGAAGTTTCCTGTGACAGTAGAATTTTGGCTGTTTGTGTTGCCCCTGTCTCTCCATCTCAGCAACTTAGAAGTTGTTCATCTTTACACATAAAGGAGCATAGATGTTACGTGGAAAGTACTTTTGCAGCAAATGTAAAAAAGAAAACCGTGTGATAACTTTATGTGGCTACATGGAAGGAAACAATAATGACAGTTGGATAGCGGGTGACTTTTTTTCATGCTGATATTAGTTGATGAGAATGTTGTAGTGTTATTTGCAAAATAAACAATCTCAAATACGAGGTGACCTGGGCAGCTGGACTGACTCTTTCTTTTCCCTCCAAGGGTTGAAACTAGATGTGGAGGCTTTCTTCATGCTGATGTCTATTGTCTTACTGGTGGCTTATGCCACCAGTTCCATGGCCCTGGTGCTGGGAGCAGGGGAGAAGGCAATGGACATGAAGACATTTCTTGTGAACCTCTATTTTGTGTTTATGATGGTGAGTGTGAACTGTATCACTTTGGGGGGAATCTGTCCCCTTGTTCTTCCTGCTCCTTCGCCTGTCCTATAAAACCTGCTTTTAGGATTCTGTATGGGACGCTAATGCTTTCAGGAGGCCATACAGTTGATATTACAGAATGTACCTCGTTCCTCCTGGCCCGTTTCCAGTCTTTTCTGCTAATGTCCTAATTTTGTCACTATAACTTAACCATATCCTCACTAATGAGCTTTTAAAAATACTTCTGGGTGACATATTATGAAACCTTGATAAAGTGGAAACTCAAAACCCAGAATTATTATGTTTGGCTAATTGCCTCATGAAAACAACAGGTTCTCTGTCTGACCTTCGTGCTGGTGTTAGAGAATTGCCAGCTCTTTAACCAGCAGAGATGGTTTGGTTGGATTGTGTAACTTCAAGGTAAAAGTGAAGATCCATTGGAAGTTCAACAGTTGTGGCATGGAAAGTCGAACTGAAGTGCCTCTTATATTTTGAAAAGAAGTATTGAAAGCACTGGAAAATCCAAAGTCCACAGTACTAGGTTTCCTCCCTTATGGATTCCTGATGTTCTCTTATATCAATATATTTCTGCACATCTTTTGATTGTTTTTAATGTTTACTTAGTTTAATCTTATATGCTTTAAATTTTGTACTCAAAATGATGAATCAGCAGATAACTAGTTACCAGTCTTCCCCCTGGGACATGAATTAAACAGGAGTGCTTCTCCTATTAATCCACACATCCATTCTGCCACAGTAGGAGATGTCTTTCAATGATACAGATTTATTATAAGTTCTTGCCAAAGTTTAATTCTTCTGTTGGTGAATTTGGCAACTACAATGTGTATCGTGAAGGGATAAATCTTGTTATAGTTCCTACGCTGTCGTACAACAAATAAAATGCAGTTTCAATAAATGCAGTTTTGTTTGATTTGATGCTTTGCCTAATTCTTATGTAAAGAATTCCAAATGGAATTTTAAAAACCAATTATGAAACCACATTTCACCCAGAGTTGCTGTTATATACTAAGCACTTGGTTAGGTCCAGTCTAAACATATGCACACACACCCCAACACTGTCGTTGTTCTGCATATCCTAGTGCATCTCACACCACTTAGGACAAGTGTTATATGAACCTTGTAGCTATCTCTCGTTCGTCTCTAGCAGTCCTTCCTGGCATCTCTACTGCGATACTGCTTTCTGGTAGCTTAAAATGGAGGTATTGACTATGTTTTCTGCTAAACTTCACTATGTTATTCTTTTTTGAGTTTTAGAGCTTTTGGGCATTGAAGCCAGCATTCAGAATCCCAAATTATTCCTAGACATGGGTACAAAAAGTAAACTCTTGTAAATAACAAATCTTATTATTGTGTAGAAGAGAGGAGCATGTGATGCTCAGGATTCTTCTGGTGTATGTTCTAGATGTCCAGGTTCATGAGGGGGACAGATAGTGGTGGTATAATTCAAATAGTCAGTCATGACTACTTGAAGGAACATGAACATCAGTCCTTCATGTTCCACATCTAAAGAGTCAACCAACCATGGAAAAAAAAAACTTCTCAAAACAAAACTTGCATCGTACTGAAAATGTACACTTTTTTTTTCTTGTCATCAGTCCCAAAACTATACAGCATAATTTTTTTTACTTGGTGGTTACTTGTGGTATGTTCCAAAAGAAATATGGAATTGATTTAAAACATACAGAATATGTATATTTAAAGTATACAGGATATATAGGGTTATATGCAAATATTATGTCATTTTAGAAATAAGGGATATAAGCATTGTCAGATTTTGGTATCTATGAGTGCGAGTTGCTGAAGGCTCCCTAACTAATCCCTGTCAGATACTAAGGGATGACCTTACTTCTTAATCTTCCATTGTGTACAGTTACAGACCAATTTAAACACACAATCTTGATAATAAAGAATCTTCCTAAATAAGTGGAATATATAATGTAGATTACAGGTATATTGCTCTTCTTTTAGTACCATAAACTGCCTTAGCCATACAGAGGTATATACATGAAGAGGACCAAAATTAGTATTTAGAAGTAAGTGAAAGAAATTTTAAGGAAGAGTGGTGCTAGTAGAAATGTTTAGAAGGCTGTAGAGTTCTTGTAGAGGGTCTTGTTTAGAGTCCTCATGACACTTGGTCTTGCTTTTTGTAGGTTTTCTTGGGTATGTCACTGAATTTTGGAACCACAATACCGTGGCTCTCATGGTTTGAGTACTTCAGTATTCCTCATTATGGCTACATGGTAAGATGTCCTTATTTGCCATTGTGACAGAGTTCTCAAAGTGGGAACAACCAAAATAAATCCTAATTGTCTAATTTCCATGGGCATGAACTATGAACTTCTTCCTTCCAGGAATTGTCTTTCAGGAAGGTATGTGGGGTTTTTCAGTCACATCATTATTTGAGGAAGAGGAAGTCTGGGGAGAAATCTAGCAAACAGGAAAAGTTAGCTTGACTAATTAATAAAAAACATATTTTGTGTTTTAGTTTAATCAGGGAATCAATGGGAGGAAGGGAGACTGGAACACATTGTTTATATTGAAATTGAATTTAAGAGAGCGTCAGAAGACCATCTAATACCCAGAGCCATATTGGCAAGTGAATCAACTCCAAATAAAGCTGTGTCTTAGCATAGTGTAACCAAATTTCTAACTCCCAGAATTATAACTGCTTTTTGATGAAAACAAGGAAGAAAACATTGTTATTATAAATTGACAATGTTCACTGAGCACTGTTGTATCATTTTAATTATAGTTTTTATGGGATTATAAGATTGAGTGAGAAGAAGGACATTTGGGTTATCTAGCCAGAGGTCTCCCTTTTTTGCCAATGAGAGGCAACATCTCAAACCTACGCCTCTTGATTATTAGGGAAAATATATCAGCTGCTGTGCTGTGACAAAGGCTATGAATGTGAGACTTGGAATATTTTTAGAAGCAACAATGAAGATTAAACAAGGACATAATTGTGATAATTCTTTGGCAACTGTAAAATTTTCAGTAATGGGGAGTTAATCTAGGGACCTGTGCATGCTAGGCAAGCACTCTATCCTTGAACTACTTCCCCAGCCCTTTTTATTTTTTAAAACAGGGTCTCCTTATCTTGAGTTGCCCAGGCTGGCCTTGAACTTGCTGTCCTCCTGCCTGAGTCTCCCCATCAGCTGGATTACCAGTGTGTACTTCTGTACCTGGCATCTGGAAACTTTTTGAAATTTAAAACTATTTATCTTCCCTTATGATATAGGCTTTGCAGCATAATGAATTTTTGGGACGAAACTTCTGTCCAGGACTCAGTACAACAGAAAGCAGTGGCTGCACCAGCTATGTGATGTAAGTTTCCATTCAATGTCAAAATGAGATTCCTCACCACTGTGGTGAGATATAGAAAGTCCCCTGGGTTTAGAGCCCAAGCACAATGAATCTTTCTGAACATAAGTTTTCTCACTCATAAAGTGACTTGTTATACGCAGATGCATGTGAACATGCTGTACTTGTATTCCACTATAGTCAATATTGTATTAAATGTGGAGAAATGTTTGTTTTCTCCCTTTGGAAAAATTATTTTGATGTTTTGATTGTGAGTTCAAGTTCTTATTTTTCAGAACGTTTGAATTTGAAATGGATGTTTTGATAGTTTAGCAAGGGTTTATGGTCTCTGAACTGAACAGATTATATGGTGCCTATGAGCCCAGCCCATGGACAGTAATAAGAACCAAGAGGGCAGTGATTGCCTCAGGGAAGTGAACGCTGGCCCCAAGGTCCTGGGATGGGAGACATCGTGAAGTCAGAGGCTGCTCAGTTGCGTGTATGTGTGTGGAAACTGACTTGGAATACTTCCTATCATAGAATGACCTTTAGAGAAAAAAAATATGTATTTCAGTAAATTTAAAAGGACATCTTATTTTCATATAATATCATTAAAACACAAATGCAGATTTTAATAAAATTAGAAGATCTTGCTTTAAAATTTTGATAATGCTTTTTACCTTTTCAATGATTGTTGTCAATGGTTTGACTTCAATGCTTATATTAATAAGAAAAAAGAGAATGCTGGAATATCCTGCATTTTTCATATAGTATAGAAATAATTCTATACCAATCAGAAAATCTGTGAAGAGGTGTTTTCTTCACTTTCCCACTCTCTTTTTGATCTGAGTGTGGCACAAAATCAGTGCCAAGTTGCTGTCAGAATAAAGTAGATGGAAAAAATGGGACCAGATAAAAAGGAGCAGCCACAGGCTTCATGCTCACAGGGGTTAACCTCAGAAAAGGAAGGACAAAGCTCTTATTACAGCAAAGAGAGGCCACAGATGTTTTTATAACACTAAATTCCAAGAGATGGAACAATAGGCACAAGAATGGCAGCTGTCAGTTATTGTGGCTGCATCAGGTGTTTTTAGTATCAGGTGCTTTTCCACCTGTGGCAGGAATGCTCTGTCCTGTTCTGCTGCAGCTGGTACTTCAGTTCTGGTTCTGATTCCTGGGCCGCAGGTGACATCCTATGACTCAGTATCTGTGATGCTCTTCACTGTCTTGGTGCAAGAGCTGACAGACAGCACTCTGGCTAGAAGCCTGCTCCCTTTTGGTCCTATTTCAAATTCTTAGCCTGAGTTTTTAGGACGGCTGTCTTGTGGGTGAGCAGAACTACGGGGAGCTTTGATCTTCTTAGCAAGGCGTTAGAGCTGAGGGTCACCCATTGGGAGTTAGCCCTCAGGGGGAAGTCTCAGTGAAAGTTTACCATACGCATCTTTCCTTCGAAGAGAGCAGCATTATAGATTTGTGAATGAAAGAATCTAAGAGGCTAGAAACTTGCTCTGCAGTATGTCTCTGTAGGCTTGGCCAAGTTTTTAAGTCTACTTCCTCTCCTCTTTTAAATGTGTATATCTCTATCCCCTTGGATTGTTTTTCGATATAACTAAACAAGTTGCTCAGCACAGGATTCCGCAAAATTATAAGCACTCAATGACTTTTAGCTATTATATATGAAGGACTAACTCCTAATAATTTGGATAACTTAGAGGTTTCTTTAACAAAAGACTAGTGAATATATTCAGTAAAATTTGACAGATGCTAGGAATTTAGATGTGTTTTTTTGAATTGAATTTCAGATGTACCGGTGAAGAATTCTTGACCATCCAGGGCATTGATCTCTCGCCTTGGGGCTTGTGGAAGAATCTCCTGAGTCTGACTTGTATGATTCTTGTGTTCCTCACAGTTACCTATCTAAAACTGGTATTTCTCAAAAAATATTCTTAAATTCTCCTTTAATTTACCATGAATTACCCTCACATTCAAAAGGAGCACCTGGATTTATTTTAAGTATCCAATGAAGACATCTTGTGGTCTTGGGTTCAGCTGCCATCACACTGTTGTATAGTAACAATTATTATCAATAGAAACATTCAGAAAAATCACAACAAACTGTATTATACATGAAAGAACCCAAGCTAAACACTAACAAGATTATGCATTACATATTAGTTCATCTCTACAGACAGTAACCAAGAAGGAAAAAAAAAAAAATTTTATTGACCTAAAATGGAATTCTAGAAAATGCTTGTCAAGTGAATAATATCTCTAGTATCAGTATTCTCATCTTCAAAATGAATAAGCCAGTTGATAGTCCTCCAGTTTTAATTGTCTGTGAATCTCTGATCTGCCATTGTTGAATAAGTAATACATATATGAAGCTTTATGAAAGTACTAAATCTAAAATATGTTAGAAAAATCAGTATTATTTCTAGGATAAGAAAAGTCATGATGACTGAGAAACATGTCTTTGATAAGCTTTTTGAGGTTGGTGGAATTCACTGATACTTTCCTTGTGGAATTGTAAGAGCTCAGGAGTCTTGGCTGGGGGCTTAGGGCTACAGGAGCAGTAGAGAGCCAGGGGTCTGGAGACATGGCTTTTGTGCCATTTCTGGAACATTCTGTTCTGAAGTCACTTCACTTCCTGGCATGATTCAGTGGTATATACTCTGGTTGCACCCTTATCTCCTGCGGAGCCTTGCTATGCTACACGGCTGGCCCTGCCTGTCCCACCACGCAGCTCCTGAAGAGCCATCTCTGTGACGAACTTGCCAGAGCTGGATTTTACCATTTCCAAGATCCTCTCACCTCTGAAAATGTTGCATTCGTGGTTTAATAACTTGTGTATCTCTGCTTACACAGAGTCCTCCCACCTCTTGTAACACCTCATTTATTTCCACAGGCCGCCTTTGCTAGGAATGGGAAGTATTTACCAGTGCTATGAAAGTGTTTTTATACAGGAAAATTATTGATTTTTGTATGCTGATTTTGTAATCTGCTATTTTACCAAATTTGTTTTTAGCTCTAACAATTTTTTAGTGGAGTTTTGGGATCTTCTAGGTATAGGATCATACCATCTATAAACTGGTATTTTGACTTCTTCCTGTCCTATTTTTATTCCTTTTATTTCCTTCTCTTGCCAAATTGCTCTGCCTTGAATGTCTAGAGCTGTATTAAATAGGAATGGTGAGAGTGAATAACCTTGTCTTGTCCCAAATTTAAAAGGAAATGCTTTCAATTTTTCCCCATTTACTAATGAGGTTGCATTTGGAATTTTTTTAAACTTTATTTTATTTGTTTATTTTTTATGTGATGTTGAGGATTGAACCCAGTGCCTCACACATGCTAGGCAAGCACTTTACCACTGAACCACAACCCCAGGCTAGGGGTTTTTCATATATAGCCTTATGATGTTGACATAGGTTCTTTCTATCCCTAGTTTTTTCTGTATTTTTATCATGAATGGGTGCCAAATTTTGTCAAGGGCCTTCTCTGCATCTACTGAGATTACGAAGTGATTTTGGTCCTTAATTTTGTTTATTTTATGAATTTTATTTATTCATTTACATATATTAAATCATTCTTTTATCTCTGGAATAAAACCAACTTGTTCATGGTATACAGTCTTACTAGGTTGAACACAATTTGCTGACATTTTATTAAGTATTTTTGCATCTAAGTTCATCAGGGATATTGGTCTGTAGTTTTCTTTGCTTGACATTTCCTTATCTGGCTTTGGTATGACTGTGATATTACAGAGGATGAATTTGGAAATGTTCTTCCTCTTTCTAATACATAGAATAATTTGAGGAGTATTGACTTTAGTTCTTCTTTAAAGGTTTGGTAAAATTCAGCTGAGAAACCATGTGGTCCTGGGCTTTCCTTGTTGGAAGATTTATTAGTGCTGGTATCTTATTACAGGTTACTAGTCTTTTTAGGTTTTCTGTGTCCTCTTGATTCAATTTTGGCAGATTGTATTTGTCTAGAAATGTATACATTTCCTTTAGCCTTTCCAATTAGAGTATAAGTTTTCAAAATAATATGTAATGATCTGTTGCATCTGAGATGTCTGTGGTGATTTCTCCTTTTTCATCTCTAATTTTATTAATTTTGGTTTTCCTTCTTTTCCTTTTGGTTAGTTTGGCTAAGGGTTTATCAATCTTGTTTAACTTTTCAAAGATCCAACTCTTTGTTTCATTGATCCTTTTTATTTTATTTTTTTCAAATTTGTAATACACATCCATCAATTAGTTTTGATTCTAATCTTTAAATATATAACCACTCCTCACTCAGAGTTCCCTATGTTCACACTTCTTCAGTCCATAGAAACATTTATATCTATATTTAGTCACAAAGTATGCCTACCAAAACAACCAAAATTATTGATACCTACTTTTTCAGTTAATAAGGATGTAGATATATTCTTTTATATTTGTCCTCCCTTTTATTGTAATAATGCCTTTTTATATTTTTTATTGTATTAAGAAACACATAATAAAAATTAATTACAGGAATAGTTTTGAAAGTGTGAATTTATTTTTCATAAGTTGAAGAACAAAATGTTACTTCTTTAAAATTAACTTAAGGGTATGTATATATTCTTATGAATTTTGTTGATATTTTATGAGATGTCAGATTTAATATATAATGGAGGGACCAGTTAATTTGGTTTAAAATAAAAGAAACCACATGAATAAGTGAATGCTACTTGCTACTGATACTCCAGATACTCTTGTCAGGCTGTCAAGCAAGACTGCAAGAAGACTGCTGCTGTGGAAGTTTCCTTGGTATGTTGCGGGTAGGAGGGAGGAAGGGGAGAAATAGCTGGAAAGAGATGTTTGGAGAGAGATGTTAAAGAGGAAGTGCACGTATCTCTTTCCCTATCTTTGAAGCCACCCTCCATGATCTTTAGAATTTTATTAACATTTATAGCATCTACAGACTTGAAAAGTAGCATCACTCATTTATGAGATGTCTTTGGCCTACTCTAGTGCTTGTTCAATGGGCTTCAGGACAGAACATCAAGGTGTCAGGAATGGAACTTTCATTGGGTCCCATGACAGCTGGGGCTCTCACCAAGGCTGCTATACTGATGACCTCTGCTGGGGCTTGAGCCCTCAGCAGCAGGACCTGACACTGAATTCTCAGTATGGTCCTGCTATTTTAGACATCCAGACTATCTGGAAACTTGGTGGCAAAATGATTACATGCAATAACTGAATGATTTTCCTGACATATGCATGGACTACTATCTTGGGCAATAGATCCTTACAAAGGCATTGCCTTTCCAGAAATGTTTTTGTTTCATGTATGTCTACTTTTGCCCCTTGATGACAAAGCATTTTGATAAAGACCATTATAATATACGAAGCCTAAAATATTTACTCCTTTCATTTATATATAAGCTTGCAGACCTCTACATTAAACCAATCGTGTTTGTTCCTAATAATTGGATACTCAGGTCCATGAATCAAGCAATATTGCCCTCTCACAATATTATTTTCATTAACTAAATTTTACAATTTATGCTTTCTGTCTCTGCAACTTTAGGCCCTGCTGGATTAGAAGTCCTGAATCCTAAAGATTCAGGGGACCGGGGCACCTGGAAATAAAGGAAAGGTTCTATGGAATCTGACAGTGTCTGTCACTTAGTCACTTTGGGATTTCCACACTACTAGATCAGCAGCAAAGAAAGACCTTAAAATGTTGGTCATCCCTGTCACCTGGAAGGCTCTGGTTTTTGCTACATAATCGGCTGAGAATTCATAGAGGAAATTTGGAGTTTCCATGTCCCACATGGTGGTAGGGACATGAGAGCCAAGAGTCTGAGCCCTTAGGTTTGAAGATGTGGATCACTGTGCCAGACAGGCAGCTTAGTAGAGCTGAAGTACTGGCAAAGAATGAGGACCTTCCAGAAAGGATGGTATAGGAGAGAAGTAAAGAGTTATGGTCAAAGCCTGTAACTGGCAGCAGCAGTGGAAACCAGCTCGTTCCATGAACCCTCTGGATTGTTTTCTAAAGATTACAACTAGTTGCTCAAATAGTCAGAAGGACTGAAAGCAATCACGAGTGGATCTGCGTGGTGTGAGGGGAGACTGCAGCGGGTGCTGCTGGTGCTGTCATGTCTCCTCTGTGCTCCCACACTTTTGGTTGCATCTGTGGTGGACAGTTCCATGTGAGTTGGGCTCATTCTGACAGCATTCCTCTTCAAGCCTGTACCACGCCCTTCTCCAAATCTGAAATAATTTCAGCTCTTGTGTAAGTGTAGCTGGAAATTGCAGTCATTAACACCCCAGGAGCACCTCAACCAACAGGGTTCATGCCAGGAAGAAATGCCTCAACCTCATATATTTCAGATGGAATTATGGGAGGCACTACTTCCTGCTCAGAGAGAAGGAATTCAGCCCCTTTTGCCTACAGAGAAGACTTCAGCAGCACACCTCTGTATTGGCATTCCTCTTTTCCTGTCTCACTATGTTTCCTACTCCATTTACCCAATATTACCTTCTAAATAAACTATTTGAACCAAGTCCTTGGCTGGGCTCTTGCTTCTGGGGAATGTAAACTAAAGCATTTTCCCAGTAAGGCAGAAACGAGTTTTTCTTCTGTGACTGCTGTTCACCCATACAATGCTGTCTTTGTTTACAGAGGAGAAGTTCTATAGGTAATCTAAAGAATCCTCACACATTCAGAGCTAATGAAGAAATTCAACAGATGTGCTGGATGTAAGATTCTGTTATAAAAGAATAAGTGATTTTCCTTTGTAATAGCAATAGACAACTGGAAATCTAATGGAAGACAAGATTATGTTCATCATAGTAACAAACCATTAAATAATAGTGAAATCATTGTGGTGAAAAACACACTGATATGAATGTGTTCATGAGATTGTTAAGAAAGTTTAAGAAACAGTAAAAGGACATAAATGAATATCTGAATAATGGAGACTCTGTTTTTGACATAAAGATATCAGTTTTTCCCAAACCAATAAAGCCGACATAATTCAAGTTGAATTTCAGTGGAGTTTGTCTCCCTTTTTTACTTCAGGAACCCATGAGCCTTTTTCTAATGTGTATATAGAACAACAAAGGTTCACAAGCATACCTTGGTTGATTTAGCAAACAAAAACAAAATGAAGAGAAACATTGCCTTCTTACAAATGCACATATATTGCTTAGACCTAGTATTAAAAATTGTCATGCAGGAGTAATTATATATATGTCAGAAGAATTCAAAACCAGACATACATATGTGTGAATCTGAACTATATCAGTGATACCATGACCTAATAAAGAAAAATGTCTTAATAGAGAATTCTGACAATACTGGCTCATTGTATGGTGGAAAATACTGACAGACATTATATCATACAACCTGCATTAAATGTGAATGATAAAAATCAAGTTTAATGAATAAGAATTTGGGGATCTTAGGGATGTCACTTTCAACTCCCCAAACCCAATAAGGCAAAAACATTAGTGGATTTTTACTTTGTGGCAATGAAGGAAACATTGACAATTTATCAAATGGATGAGACATATTGTGTCCAAAACTTACATGGAATTAATGCCAACACCATGCAAGAAACTTATAAATACAGATGACCTTGATCCAGTTGATAAACAGGCAGTGAACAAAAACATGCTTGTGTTCCATTAGCCCAAAATATATGATTCTAAAGGTTTGAGTAGGCAGTTTTCAAAAAGGCAAACTCGGGTGCTTAAGAACCATATGAGGGACTGTTCAACTTTTTTAGGAATCATAAATGCAGAATAAAATGAAGTTTCACTTTGGCACTATTCCTTTAACAGATGAGGAAGCTGGAAAGCACCGGTCTGCTGAGGATGTGGCTAAATCTGGAGTCTGTGTGTGTGTTGGGATTGCAGACAGGAAAGTCACTCTGGAGGCAGCCTCACAGTTCTGGGAAAAAGTATACAGTGGGGTTCCGGCACTCCAACACCTATTACATAGCCACAGAGGAAGTCATAAAGAGTCAACAAGAGAATCATGTATGTACAAAGAGTTTTAAATGGAGGCATCAGAGACCACTATTCACTACAAACTTCCTGTCAAATTTCCTATCAAAAATAATGCAAGCAAAGGGCTGGGGAGATAGTTCAGTTGGTAGAGTGCTTGCCTTGCAAGCATAAGGCCCTGGGTTCAATCCCCAGCACCGCAAAAAAAAAAAAAAAAAAAAAAAAAAAAAAAAAAAAAGATGCAAGCGAGAAGGCAGCAGATCACATTTTTCAAAGCACAGTCATTAGTTGCTTAACCAAAGGGTACCTCCTGAGAGCCACATCATTAGGTGCTTTCATGGTGGTGTGAACATCACAGAGTGCACTTTTTCAAACCGAGATGCTATAGCCTATCACACACCTAGGCTATATGGCTATACCTAGGTTACATGCCCTAGAGCATGCTACAGAATATGGTAGGCATTTTTAGCACAATGATGTTTTTGTATCTAAGCATGTTTAAACAGAAAAGATACAGGAAAAATAAAGGCATAAAGGATAAAAATGGTATACCTATAGAGGGCACTTCCCATAAATGGAGCTCACAGGACCAGGAATTGTTCTGGGCAAATCAGTGAGTGGGTGAGCAGATGTGAAAAGAAGCCCACGACCTCAGTGAACACTACTGTAGGCTTTGTGAACACTCTGTGCTTAGGCTATACAGGATCTGTAAGGAAAGATATTTTTCTTTCTTCAATAATAAATTGATAGCTTACTGTAGCATTTTTACTTTATAAACTTCAAAATTTTTGGTTTCTTCACACTTAAAAAACACTTCAAGCCCAAACTTACTGTATAGCTGTGTAAAAGTTTTCTTTCTTTATATCTCTGAACCTTGCTGGTAAGTGAGATTAGGCTACCATATCACTTTGTTTTGCTGCGTTTGCCACCCAAGATGCTTTTGTATAGCATAAACCTCTTTTTGACTTTTTTGAAATTTCTTTGCTTTGGGAGTTCAACTGTGTGGCGAGCCACCTCGCTGCCATGATAAGATGGCGCTGGTTTCCTGAAGTGCTTTCTAGGTAAACAAGCCCATATTTGGTTGAGCCAACTGTTGCAAATGGGAGCACCTATGAACATAGGCCAAGTGGCAGGAGTAGATTGGTTATTGCAAGAGTATAAAAGTGTATGAATTCGGCTCAAGGATAGAAGAAGAAAATCCATGGTTATATAGTAACAAGGTCCTGATTAAACTGCTGAAGGAAGATTCCTGTGTCGTGCTTTCTTGCGGGCAAGGGACACGACAAGTGGTGCCGAAACCCGGGAATCAGAACTTTCAGTGGTCAGGGGGTGCACCGGTAAGTACCACAGGTAAGTGGGGTCCACACATAGTGGGATGCTCCTCTGTAGATAAAGAGAGAGCGGGGACTAGCGAAAGGCAGTCCGGAGACAGAGCCAAGCAAAATGCGGCTCGGAGTGGACTAGCGAAAGGCAGTCCAGAGACAGAGCTAAGCGAAACGCAGCTCAGGGTGGACTAAGCGGAAAGCGGTCCACCTTAAAAGTATTAAAGTGAAAGTAGCACGCGAAAGGCAGCTACACCCTGGACTAAGCAAAAAGCGGTCCACATTAAAAGTATTAAAGTGAAAGTGGCACTCGAAAGGGGGCAAATTAATCATGGGTTCTGAGGTGTCTAGAGTTCGCATGGAAGGACTATTAAAGGCTTTATTAAAGGCTAATGGAGCACCTTTAAAGGTTTCCTCAGCTAGGAAGTTTTTAAAAACTGTAGAAGACAAAGCCCCTTGGTTTTTAGATAAGGGATTGTTGGATCAAGAGAAACTATCACAAGAGACAGAAAAAGGCCCCCCTCCTGATCCCTTCCACGCAGCTCCATGGCCACCTAGGGAGGGAACACCCGTGTCCTTGAAGCAGTCCTCCCCCTAGGCAGAGAGCTCAGCAGCTCCATTCCTCAAAAGTAGTAAGAAATAATGTTTTGTGATTTTCTGCATTCAAACCTAACCTGATTTCTCAACCAGGAAGAAAAAGGGTTAAAAAGTCCTGGGTGATCCTCCCTCCCCCCTGCCTGGCCTTGCTGAAGCCTGCATTGGAATGTAAACTGCAACAGTCTCAGCGGGAAAGGGGGGTAACCTGAAGATAAGAAAAAAAAAAAAAAGGTGTCTGTTTTAAACTCCTGGGCTGCTACACAGAACTAACTCATTTTCCAGGATTCTTGTTTTGTTTTGTTTTTCTTTAATGCTGTATTTTTGAGCTCATAATTTTCATCCTGCATACCTAGGTTAATGATTTTTTTTCTTTTTGATCAGTTCTATTTTTTATTCAACTAGAGTTTTTGAACATCTGTTACATTGCAATGGAGATTCACCTATAAAGTTACAAGGCCTTTGATTTTGTGTTATGTGTATGTTGTGCTGTCTAATGTCATGTTTTGTCTGTATCAAAACTGAGCGCTCCTAAAATTAAAATTTAAAAATGGATCCAAATACTTTTATTCACATGATTTAAAAAGGTTCAATTTAAATTGAGTAAACTAATAAAAGTGAAATGTCTTTAAAAATAACTTGCAAGTCTGTAGGTGGTCAAACTAATGGAATGTTGATGATAAACAATGTCTAATATCAATTGTTTCTAGGACTTTTCTTCAACAGGAAAGAGACAGCAAATACTGTTCAGGACACTTGTCTAATATCTTGACTAAAAACAAGGTTACTAAGAGTTATGTCTTAACAAGTACAATTCTATATACAAAGGGTTCTAAAGGTTTCAACTGTGTTTCAGTTAGAGTACTATAAACAACAAAGTATTTTATCTTGTTAAAATGGTGTAATTTATCTAAATTCAAAAATTTCATAAAAGTTGTTTCAGAATGTGAACAAAAAGGGGTCAACAGATAGGAAAGAGAGAATAAAAGGTTCTAGGTTTGGAAATATATTTAATAAAAAGGAAAAGAAAATGTTTCTGGGTAAGAAAGTGCCTGTGTGATGGAATACATGAGGGTCTAAGTAAGTGCTAAGAAAGTCTGTGTGTAAGTAAAGGGCAAGTTTCAACAAGTCTGTGTGTAACTAAGTTGGTTGTGTGTATGTGAAACAGCTAAAGCTATTTAAGGTTTTTCCTAAGGTGAAATACTAATGTTCTGATATAAGCCAAAGTTTAATCTATATGGTAAAATGACATGGTAAAATAACAAGGATTTCTTAGAAACACTAATTTACTCTTAACTTTGTGTCTATTAAGTTTTATTCTTTAAAACAATTAGTCTTAAAAATTGGGGTTTATACAATTATGGTTAAACAACTGTTAAGAGTATTGTACTATGTTACAGAGTCTAAATTTTTCTTTAAAAACTAAATTTAGTAAGATTAAAGTGTCAAGGTAATTGTGAAATGGTCACTCCTTGTATATTAAATGTATTCATATTTTCCAAGTATACAAGTTTTAAAGCAGGGTATTTATCAAGCTGCTATTCTCCAAACTTCTCTCTCAATGTTGGAATGCTTCTAGGTTCTCACGAGCAGTCTTAATGCCTATTCCTACCTTCCTACCAGTCCCAGTCTCTGTTACAGATACAGAACTACCAGTACTATTATCAAGAAACAAAAGAGATTTTGGCATCACAACAGCTGTGATCACTGCCTTTGCAGCCTCTGCAGCAGCAGCCACAACCGCAGCAGCCGCGTTGACAACTACAATACAGACAACAACTACAGTTAATCATTTGGCAGAAAACACTGCCACTGCCTTACAGACTCAAGAGACCTTAAATCAACATTTAAGAACAGGCATCCTCCTAGTAAATCAAAGAGTGGACTTAGTACAAGAACAAGTGGACTTGTTACAAGAACTTATGGGTCTGGGATGTGTTCTTTCTTTAAGAGCAGTTTGTGTTGCCCCTATCACTTTTTATAATGATAGCCATGCAGCTATGTTGTCTAGAAATCTTTCTCACTATCTTACTTGTACTTGGTCATATGGGTTTGACAATTTAACCCCTCAACTAAGAGCTGAAATTATGAGAGTCAATACCACCAGGGTAAATGTGGCACCTGTATCTGAAATGGTCAAATGGTTCTCTACTGCTCTAGGTTTTGTAAAACAATGGGCAGGCCTTGGTTCCCTAGGACTAATATTTTAGGTGTTTTATATCTCATTTGCTTAATTTATCAATTACGAGCACCCAACAGAGAGATCGAATCATCCTTCAACAAGTCATGACAGCCTTAGAGGCTGGCAGTTCCCCTCAAGTATGGCTGAGTATGCTGGACCAGTAGTCAAAGACGGGTAATGTAGGAGGTGGCCATATACCAACCTAAGACAGAAGCTGTAGCATGATCTACAGTCTTTGATGACGGGTAAGGATACGGGCTGACCCCTCAACCTAAGACAGGCACGGTCCCAAGCCACTTATAAGGCCCGGAGAAGGCGCCACTCTGGGACTGACATTCACTATCTGCCACTTTTACACAGTAGGATAGGGCCTCTACCTTCACCTGTGTTCATAAAATAAAGAAGGGGGAGCTGTGGTGAGCCGCCTCGCCGCCATGATAAGATGGCGCTGGTTTCCTGAAGTGCTTTCTAGGTAAACAAGCCCATATTTGGTTGAGCCAACTGTTGCAAATGGGAACACCTATGAACATAGGCCAAGTGGCAGGAGTAGATTGGTTATTGCAAGAGTATAAAAGTGTATGAATTCGGCTCAAGGATAGAAGAAGAAAAACCATGGTTATATAATAATAAGGTCCTAAACTGCTGAAGGAAGATTCCTGTGTCGTGCTTTCTTGCGGGCGAGGGACACGACAGTTTGAGTACATCAGTAAATGGGGAACTGTTTGGTCAAGTCCCTCAAACTGGTCTGACATATCCTCACTACAGTTTCTTTCTGTCCTTGCCTTGGGGTTTGATATAACTTCTGTTCTCTGGAGCTATTACTGTCAACTGTGCCATGGGTATTCTCCCCAAGCCCAGCTTCAGCACAGAGCCAAATCCTCTAGCCTGCCTTTCTGAACTATCTGTGGTGATGAGTGTAGAAGCTATTTCCATCTGAATTGCTTTTTTAATTTTTTTTTTTATTTTTAGTTGGCCACTCTGGGGAGCCCATCAGGGAAGATATAAGCCCCCAAATGCCTGTGGAATATACAAAGTTGAGAAATTCATTGCAGTCATGTTCCCTGGTGCCCAATCCTTTACTGCTTCCTAATAGCAAATATAAAAGCCAACTAGGACTTTTGTCTACACCAATTCTTTCACACACATTCCTTTTAGTACAGAATTTTCAGTACTGGTTTCCCCAAATCACTATGAATCACAATCACAGGGGGAGCTTGTAAAAGTACAAATTGATGCAATTAAAAGCTTAAGTATTTCTCTGCATTTCCAGCATTCCATGAAAAAAAGTTTATTGGTGTTAAGTATTGTCTCCATCTCTGTAAACAGTGTATTAGTATTAACCCCCCACTGAGATTATCAAATAGGTTCTTAAAATTCTGAGATACACAAATAATATGAAAAAGTTTAGGTAATTTTGGTAAATTGCAAAGAACATTTAGAAAATATGTATCTCTGCAGAATGGGTATTTCCATGAAGAATAAGTCTTAAAATTTATTTCCTTTGTCATATCAGTCCTATTCCCTTCTGACCCCATCTGAGAAAATAAAAATAAAAATAAATACATTCAAAGACAAAAATGACATAAGCAAAGAATTTTTATTGATACCCCAGAACTAGGTAGATATTGGCGACTGAAAGTAGATCAGATAAGTAGTATGACCAGTAAAAAAAAAGGGAGATGACACCTGGATTTCTACCTAAGGCATACTCAGTAGTGAATGATAAGTAACTAGAAAGAAACTTTGAATATTTTATACCATTTCCAGTACATGGGTCTATCTAGTGGTAGTTTCTGTCAATGTGATGGCCTACTTATTGTGGGCTTAAGTATGAGATTTCAGAAAAATAACATGGGTTTCAATAAAACATAAAAGTCCAAGGAATAAAATAATTCAGATTGAAAGAACCAGTTTCCTTTGGTGATGGAGAGGTAAAAAGGAAAGAGGAAAACTTAGGTTTCTGCAAAACAAAGACATAAAATTGGAGGAACCACTACTTGACCTGCTACCAGCAGAACAAACAAATCCGCTCCAGCATCTGGCCTTTGCAGCACAGACAGAAGTGGGTGATATTTAACTAGGAATTTTGTAAAACCTCAAAATGTCAAATATGTGAACAAGGGGGAGATTAACAAATCCATAGAGAGAGACTGTCAAAATTAAACAAAAAGGAAAAAAGAAATCCAAACATATCAACTGAAAAAATTCCTCCAGGAAATAGAAAATAAAGGATATATATTTTTAAAAAATCCAACTCTGAAGCCAAAAATTGCTGTAAGAAAACACTCCAAACAGAAGTGCCATGAAGCAAACATTTGAGAATAGATGTATTAAAAAATGAACTGTTCAAGAATATTAATGGATTTTAAAAGTCAGAGTAAAAATGAAGAATTGATTAAACTCAGACACAAATGGAACGCAAAAAAAATTATACCAGAAGCAAAATCTAAATTATGAGGTGACTTGTACTTTTTTAAATTATGCAATGGAGAGACTCATAAAAATTTAATAAGGGAAATGGAAGAAAGGTTGAAAAAAGCAAATGAGAGAAAATGAATGAAACAAAATAGTAAAAAGTTTCACAGAGAATATATTGGAAATGGACAACATAAAAAGTAGTGCAATATTTATGTCACTGTTATCATTAAAAAAGAAAAACAAAACAATCTAACAGCATTACACTTCTAAGAAAATGCCACATACGTAGAAAAGCACTTGAATTCACAAATTGAAGGGGCTCATAGGTCACACTAGAAAGAGAACTGGAAGAATATATTAGGAAAGAAGTCAACAATAGGTTACTCATAATCCAATTAAAAGTTGCTCAGGAGTTTACATTTCACTGGATGACTTAATTGCTGAGTAGAAATTTATTTTAATTTTGGATGTATTTAAAGATAATTGGATAATATCTTCTGTCCTTATGTACTGAGATCTCATCAATTTTTGGTGATAATTATTTGGGCTGATGTTAACATTAAATTAAATTAAAATCATGGAAAAGGCAATCACTGAGCATAACCAAAGTTGTATAAAGTTTTTCCATGGGGGAACATAACACAAGATGTATCAGAAAAATGGAGAACATTAAATAATGGAGACATATACCATGTTAATGGATAAGAGTTTTGATATTTTTAATGTGATAATTCCCCACAAATTCATCTATGGATTCAAAATTCCAGACAAAATGCCAGCATATGTTTTGTAGAAATTGAAATGATTCTACAACTTATGTGAATATGTTAAGGAATTCAAAATAGCTAATATATCCTTGAAAAGCAAACACAATTTTAATAGTTTATACTACCTAGTATCAAGATATAGTGTAAAAATACAATGTATGAGACAATGACTTATCAGTGTGAAAATAGGCATATAAAAGAGTACAATATAGGCCAACAAGAATAGAGTCAATTGTTTTTTGAACAAAAGAGTCAATGCAATTTAGTATGAAAAGCATACCTAAATTTTATCAGAAAGTATTCATATTAAACCTCACAGAAATAGAATTTGCTACTTTTTGAAATATATACCAAGTGATTTTATACGAAGTCATAGAGAAAATTATCATTGTTTCTTAAATGTGAAATTATATTGGAAAAAATATTGCACTGAATTAAATATATTTTAAGTAAAATTTAGGAATAAATGCATTAAAAAAGTAAAAGTTATTTTTGCAATCATATCTTATAGGTCCACAGAAACCCAGAATTTCTATTCCGTATGGTTAACAAGGATTTATTTTTGTAACTACATGCCAAAAATAGAAAATATTATCAATAATGTGCTCATAACAAATTTAGATATTTAAATGATATTGTTATGAAGCTAAAATAATAAATTAGATATTTATGAGTTACACTTAAAGAAAATTCCATTCTATAAATGGAAAAAAAAGCACAAGAAAGTGAGAACTTATCACAACTAAAAGTATAAAGCAGTAGAAAATAAATACATGCATTGGAAATAATAACATTGTTGCTCTTCAGGAAATTTAGCATCAATAAGGTAGAACATTTTCTAGTAAATATGTCAAGAAAATAAGTATAAATACACAAAAGCAAGTTGCCAAAATACAAATACAGAAGGCATTTTAGAACTATATCAAAACAGTATATTCTTGTTCAGAGTTAAAAATTGCAACTCAAATTCATTCCTCACATTTATAAAACTATAAATCAGCTAGATGATATCTGGAAATAAGGAAACAAGAACATAGTTAAGAAACTGTCCCCACCCACTAACCACACAACTTACCATACCCTCTGGGAGAAGGGATCCGGTGTAGCTCAGTGGTAAGCATGTGCATAGCCTGCATAATGCCCTAGGTTCAGTCCTGTGCTTACCTACATACATGTTACCTGTAACAATCATCTGGGACAGGAGTTTTATCTGGCATTATTTTAAGGAATAAATTATTCAGATGATCTGATCATAACATTTCTGTGTAAAACCTTGCAATGGCCTTCCATTATACTTAGAATAAACCTAACATCTACCCGTTTTTCATTCAATACCTCCTGATTTCCTTTCTATCCTCATCCTAAATCAGTCTTCCCTTGCACACCAAGCTCGAGACACATTTATACCTTGATTAAACCTAGTTACTACCCCTAACTTTTTAACATAGGATTCTCATCATTCCTTTTATAATTCTTAATGAAGACTAGATTCCATTGTTTTGAGTACTTGTTATGTAATGGAGTGATCATTGATAGCACAAGGCCTGGAATATACCAGGTTACTAAAACTCTGTGGAGAAATAGGGAGAGATGGCTTTTGTTTCCTCGTTCTATTTGCTGGTCTACCTCATGCTGGGCCCTGGAAGTCAGACCCTCACAAACAGAATCAATGGACTTTCCTGCTTTCCAAACTCAGGTCACATGGGGAGAAACAGAGTGGGAATTTCTTCCACTGATTCCCTTCATGCAAAGTCACTGTTGGTTGTCTGCATCTTTCTCATAGGAATCACACTTCTGGTCAGGCAGTCTTCTCTGGGCTGCTTTCCTCTTCCCTTTCCCCTTGATCATCAACCACAGAATAACAAACTTCACTAGTCCATGGTACAAGGCAACCTCCTATTTCCTTGATCCTGTCTACAGTGGATAGTCTAGTTGTTGAACTACTCCTTACTATCTAGTTTGAGCCTACACCTGACTTACAAAGTAAATGAGTAATATTTGGTGGTAAATTCACATGAGTAATTTGACACTGGAGAGCTAATTATTATAATTCCTCAAGAATGAATCAATAATGATAAATTATTTGAAGAAATATCAAACATATTTTTCCATATTTTTATTTGTTCATCAAAATTGTGCATAATGAGCCAGGCATGGTGGTTCACATCTGTAATTTCAGTAACTTGGGAGGCTGAGGCTGGAGCATTGTAAGTTCAAGGTCAGCAACTTAGCGAGGAGTCCTTAGCAACTTAGCAAGATCCAGGCTCAAAATAAAAAATGAAAAGAACTGAGGACGTGACTTAAGAGTTAACAATCCTTGGGTTCAATCCTCAGTGTCCAAAAAGTTAAAAAAATAAATGAATAAATAAATAAACAAGAAAATCAAATTGTACACAATGGTGGGATTTGTTGCTACATATTTGTACATGCACACAATATAAAAATAAACTTTGGCCAATATCATTCCCTTGAACTTCCTCCTCCCTCCCCTCTTTCCCTTTAAAATTCTCCTCCTTTGTCCCCTGTCCCTGTAAGTTGGAGTACTGACACTATGCTTTCTTCTAGGGATTGCATAGTTTCTGGTCTAATTTTAGGTCTTTGATCCAGTTTGATGTGACTTTTGTAGCGGGTAAGCGATGAGGGTCTGGTCTCATTCTTCTACATATGGGTAACCAGTTTTCCCAGCACCATTTGTCAAAAAGACATCTCCTCTGTTTTTGGCACTCAAAGAGTATTTTTAAGTTCAAAATCCATACCTACAACAAGCTATTAATCAAGTAGTAATTATTTTCCTTAACATAATAAAAAGAGATGTTAGAAAAAGGGATGCTGAAAACACAAGCATTATTAATATAGTAAAACATTAGATTGGAAACAATTTCATTAAGTTTAAGAGTCAAGATGAGAATGGATTATACCAACTTGGTTATTGAATTGCATTCTAGATATAATCTTAAATAAAATCAGAAGAGAAGTATTTTTAGAAGTAGAGAGTAAAATTTCCACTAGTTATAAATTATATGGTTTTTTTAAACCTGATAAAACCAGCAGCTCCAAAACAAAAACAGGTAAAAATAACCAGAAAGCCCAATAGTAACAATGTTACCAGCAATCAATATAGCTCCTATTTACCATGAAGAACTAGTTAAGAAATATTGCATAATCACATTTGTAGTAGCAGTGATTGAAATAATGCCATATCACTGCTGATATAAAACCTGAAATGAATGAAAATTTGAGAAAATACTTTATGTTAGGATGAACTTGACACAGGCAACTCCATTTTGAAACTTACGCTCCTTAGAACCAGTCACCTCAAAGTCACAGTCTGGCTTAAACCCGGGACAACAATTCATCTTCATACAAAGAAACTTGACCACATCATCATAAGAAAGAAAGTTATCTGGGACTGAAATCCTGAAAACACCTAGTTCCTTATGAAGGTAACAACATAGGGACCCTTCTCTGACAAGCCCCTAGCAATGGCCTAGATCCCCAGCTCCCTCATTCCCCTTTATCTATCCCAAGTTGTCTGTGGAAGCCTGGTTTCAGTCTCCACCGGTTCACCTCCTCGTTTGTCCCAAATAAACCCGTTATTGTTGAAAGGCTTCTCCTCTCTCTTTATTTCCTTCATTCTCTTCTTTCCTTGCACTTTAGAATATTTGAGACTGTGTGGTGAAAAGGAAGGGGAAAATCCCAATAAATTAGGCAATAAAACTTCAAAAATTGAAGGGGAGCAACTTTGTGAAAAATAAGGCAATTTAAATGTTTGCTCACAGAGTTCCCTCTACAAGATCAGGGAAGGTGAAAACTAGAGGCTACTTTTCACATCATGCATTCTTAGAATCCAACATCTCATATATGACAAGAGCTAGATTTATGATTTTTGAATGAATGATATAAATGTATAATTGAATGGATGCTCGCATGCATACACAATGCAGGAGTGGCTGATGCAGCAAATGTTAAATTTCAGTTCAAATTGCCTTTCCCTGAAAATGGAAATTGCATATAAAATAATTTACTGCATGAATATTTGAGATCGTGCAGCTCTACCAAAAATAAGAAATGACTTACAATGGTGGTTTTTATTACCTCCAAATGTCAACGCTTATCGCTAAACTGAAGTAAAGAGTTCCCCAAAACTGTAATGTGGGAGCTTCATATTTAGGGAGACTTTGAAAAAAACTCATTCAAGCCCTGTACTCATTCCTGATTTTCCCTCAGGGTCCCATTGGGAGGACAGATGCAGCTGGAAGCCACCGTAGATGTCAGAGTGAGACAGTCACTTGAACGGAATGTGCTAAAAATAAACTGAATGGTGGTACCACGTGCAGGATTAGCCATAAAGGACTTAGGCTTTTCTCAGAATTACAGTTATCTCTGAAAAGCTGTTTGAACTGATACTATAAGTGGGAAGAAATTCTGACAACACATCATAAGGGATTTTCATAGAAAGATTAACCACATTGGTTTATAAAACTCAGATATGTCCAGTGAGTATAGAAAAGGTTAGAGATTTCAAGTTTTATTGAAAAGTTTTTCAGACATTAGACCCAAGTTTGGTGAAAAGATAGATATTTAAGAACTAGCATTTAATTATTTATTATGGAGTCACGGGTTTAGGTGAGGATTAACATAGACCATAGTGAAGATTATCGATTTTGCAAACAGAAGACTAAGTACAAAGTCCTGGCTCCAGCTCAGAACTCTGTGGCCTCTCCATTAATTTAACTATCTCGATTCTTACTTTTCTTATTTAAAATGATGACAGTAAGAATGGTACATCAATTATCTCAGGGCAGATCATTTGGACAACTGCAAATGAATAAACAGATTGTAAATGTTTTCTTGAACAAAGAATGTCTCTGCATAGATTTTTGCATCCCATTATTGCCAACATAATGGGATTGGAGAAAACTATAGATAACAGCTCCTGGCTATCAGTCTCATCAGCCTGGAAAGATGCATCCCTTCTCATAGACCCTCTCTCTTCCTCCTTCTTTCTTTCCCCCACCATCTCCCTTATTTCTTTCCCTAGTCCCACTTAAATCTGGAGTCAGCACCTGCTACATTCTGAGTAAGAAAAACAAGACATGCCCACACACACTTATGAAAGCTCCTACTCACTCCCACAAAAGTCTAGGTCTTTATAAGTTATGCATGTATTTCATGCTTATTCATGAATACAGTAGCATTTGTGTGACAAAATGAAATAAAAAAAATTACCTAATGATTTAGAAGGAAGAATAATATTGTCTTCAAATATAAACATCTCATTTTGTTGGAATTCTTGGAGAAGTAGATTTGTACAAAATGGTCTGTCTGAATTCCAGCTCTCTCATTAGCAACTATATGACTTTGGGTAACCAAAGAACTCAAGATCAGCATACGACAGTGATGCAGCCACATCAATGTTTATAGCAGCTCAATTAACAACTAAACTATGGAATCAACCTAAATGCCCTTCAACAAACCAATGGATAAAGAAAATGTGGTACATATACACAATGGAATATTACTCAGCCTTAAAGAAGAATGAAATTATAGCATTTTCAGGTAAATTGACGGAACTAGAGAATATCATACCAAGTGAAACAAGTCAATCCCAAAAAACCAAAGGTCAAATGTTTTCTCTAATAAGCCAACGTTGATCCATAGTGTGTGTTGGGGATGGGTAGCGAAGAATGAAGGAACTTTGGATTGTGCAGAAGGGAGTGATGGAAGGGGTGGGGCGGTAGGGATGGGAAGGATGGTAGAATGAGACAGACGTTATTACCCTATATACATGTATGATTACACTGCTGGTGTAACTCAGCACCATGTACAGTCAGAGGAATGAGACGTTATGCTCCATTTGTGTACAATGTGTCTAAATGCATTCTACTGTCATGTATAACCAATTAGAACAAATTTTAAAAATTAATAAAAAGGAGAAGAAAATAGCATAGAAACAGAACCAAAGCAAGGGGATATTGTTGAAGTTAATGAACTAAGACAGCTAAAGAGTTAAGAATAGTGTTTGACCCATAACACCAATGATTAATTATTACATATCTCTATAGTTATATATGTTATATTAATTCTACAGTGCACACAATCAGGACCTCTTATACTATTATGATCACATTAGATTCCAATGGGGCTAAAAAATTCCTGAAAGCCTAGGTGATTCACAACCACCGAATGTTTGCAATGGGTGGCTCATATGTCTGTGGAGATGCTGATGTAACAATTTTGTATCCTTTATAACATTTTTGCAGTACCTTTTCCATATTTAAATACGTAGGTACCATTGCTTTACTATTGCCTACAGTAAAGTAGCACACTGTACAGGTTTGTAGTGTAGAAGCAACGGGTGAAACCTTATAGCCAAGGTATAGAGTAGTCTGTATCACCTAGACTTGAGTGAGTACACTCTACAATGTCCACACAATGACATAATTATCTAACAATGCATTTCTGATATCACATCTCTGCAAAGTAATACATGACTACCTGTATACCCTACATATGTGTCTATGCAGAAAGAGAGAAAGCATATGGCTGTATGTACACACTTGGTGACAAACATTATTTTCCAAAGAAATCTTTGCTCATTTACTTCAGAAATACATTCAGAGTGTCTGGTAGATGCAGACTATGGATCCAGTGCTAGCAATACAGGTCTAAACAAATAAAATACCATAAGCTAGAAGCTATGACAGTGCAGAATTAAAGTCTGGAACTCAAACAAGGAAATCTAACTTTCATAATGAAAGTTGTTAATTTCTAAATTGCATTTGCACTTTAACTGTTGTTTTCGTATAATGAGAAAGCAATAAGGTTAGGTACAAAAATCCACTATGAATCAGCCAAATGCACAAACACCATTTTATAAAGAAACACGTCTAACCATCTTTCCCGTTGTTCAGGATACACCATTTTGCTATTTAATGAAGAGTTTTAAAGGATAAATGACCTTATATACTAATGTTTTTAATTCCCCCAAAGTCACTATCAATGCTAAACACATACAAATTACATGAAAAGAAATAGAATAAAAATAAATAGAGAGGTTACCAAAGTTAATCTGGATATAGAATTTGGCACCAATAAAAATGTACAATGATTCCTAAAACTGCCCTTCTTCCCAGATTGCCATGACAGGTATCAGACTTTTTCAATAAGATCCATTAGCCAGATCTGTAAAACCCTCTTAGGAGAAATACCGATATTCGGTACATTTCTCAAATTGGGTAATTTGGAGGTAATTTAAGAGCTTTGAAATCATTAAGACTACTTAGTCCAATCATGTGGCGTCTATATCACAATATTCCTTTGGATTTTCTTCTGTCTTGAAAAGTAGCTTTTATCTATATTATTTCTAAGTGTAAATAAAAACAAATCAACTGTCTTTTTTCTTAAGAATCTTGCTTTATGTAAGTGAGAACAGTGTTATTTATTGGACACTCCATTTTCAATTTTTGTGAAATAACAAAGAATATGTATTATAAGATATATACTCATAAAACAGATCTGGTTCTACAACTTGACTTAATTTTTTAATAAATTCTCTGCCTTCTAAGTGTCTCTATTGAAAATCAAGTATTGTTTTCTTTATAAGTTATTTTCTTTGATCATGGTCCCATATTTTATTCTTTGATCAAGTTTTTTTTTGTCTGTTGTCTGCTTTAATTTATCTAACACCCTGATGTTTGTTTCACTCATTAAATGTTCCTGGTTCCGAAAATGGTATCAGTGTTCTTGACTTTGGTGCATTATCATATCAAGTTTGTTTTTCTTCTTTTTTTCCTGTCTTTTTCTCTTTTTATATACTGAAATTCTATTTGCTGATAAGCAAAATTTAAAAGATAATTTCCAACTAACTCCAAGCTACTAACCACGATGTCTAAGTTAGTGTACAGTTAGTACAACAGAAAAAAGAATAGATGGCTAAATAATGTATCAAATTGTTACAGTGAACAGATGACTCTGGAGAAGGGTCCTAGGAGATCCCAGAGGACAAGGAGAGCTCAACTCAGCACCAACAGGGTTCTTGGCATATATAACAGAAAGAATTTCTGCAGGAAACAGACAAAGGCATAGGTAGAGGTTTACTTAGGAATAAACCTCTAAATACAAAGGAGTAGAACATGGGCTATTGAGAGGAGACTCAGCAGCGGCTTATGTTGGGAATCCAATATTTCTAGAAGGGCTGGATCTGGGGCCTGACCGGAGGTGGAGCCCAGGTGGAAATGCAGGATTTCACACCAGTTTTCCCTGTTCTCTGTGTGTTCTCTCATTTTATAAGGGCATTGACTAAGGGCATGTTGCTCAAGATTTGCAACTGTGCATCTCAATGGCTTGTGGGCACTTCCATGAAGATTCGGTCTCTCTCTCTCTTCATCATAAATTCCTATTCTAAAATAGTGTATGTAAAATGCAACCCCTGTTCTTTTACTCGTGGTTGCTTTATGAAGGTAAGAGTTTTGGAAATGCAGAGGGCATTTCAGGGTACTCTAAAGAGACAATTTTGGCAACCAACCTATAGAGATTCTAATTCCTGCACTGTCTCAATATTTCTGATTAAAACACAGAAAGACCGGTTGGAAGAAAAATGTCACAGTGGTGTCAAAGGTTTGAAGACCAATTTGGGGCTGACATGAATTCTTAGGAACCTCAGAGGAGGGACAAGCATGGAAATCCTCACTGACTCCCTCCTGTTCCTTCAATGAATTCATCAAAGTGTCAATAAGTATGAAGGGAAGATAAAGAGAACACTGAGGCACCAGATTCCTTCATCAAGAAGGAAGGCACCAGGAATCTGAATGTTAGGGGTAGTAGGAGAACACACATAGTCCTTCAGAAAGATGCTGATTCTTTGCCAAGAATAGTGCAGGGTGCCTTCAAATTCTGAGCAAAAGATCAGAAAGAGATCAGCAGGTGTAGAAAGTGAAATTTAGCAATAGGGAAAAATAAAGAAGAGAGAAAGAAAGAGCTCTCCAGCATTCCAACAGGATGACATCTGGGTGACAAAGCAGGTCTTGGAAACCTGGTATCTGTGAGGCAGAGTGTGTAGAGATACCAAGTCTTGCCAGGGCTCATCAGATGCTCTCTTAAATGAACTGCACTGGGTCTGTCTTCAAAATATTTTAGCCCGTAGTACACTGAATCTAATCAAAACTACGTGGAGAGAAGCAAGGCATTGGTTCCACCAAAACCCAGGGCTCAAGGCTCAAGGAAAGGGGTTACATGACGGTGGGAATTCCATGAAGAGGAGATAACAGGGACCACCTTAAACCTGTCCAAAACAAGCTGTTAACTTTAAGACGGGTCCACAATAAAAGATCAGATTGAAACACAAAGAGAAAATGCTTTCAAGATCCATAGAACAGTGTTAAACTGTATACAAAATGTCAAAGTAAAGCTCCCAAATTAGAGGCAAGAGAAAAAGGATCAGAAAAAAATACCTGAAAAGATAACAGCTAATTTTTTTTCTTTTTTAAATTTATTTTTATTGTAAACAAATGGGGTACCTCTTGTTTCTCTGTTTGTACGTGAATATTTTGTCTTCAATGTCTGAGGTTCTGTTTTCCAGGTGTTCTATCCTATTGGTTATGCTTTCTATGGAGTTTTTAATTTGGTTTATTGATTCCTTCATTTCAAGGATTTCTGTTTGTTTTTTTTTTCAGTATCTCTAACTCTTTATTGAAATGATCTGTTGCTTCCCATGTTTGCTCTTTTAACTGTTGATTGATGCAATCATTCAAAGCCTGCATTTGCTCTTTCATCTCATCATTTGCTTCTCTGATCATTTTAATTATGTACATTCTTAAATCCCTTTCTGACATTTCTTCTGCCATGCTGTCATTGGATTTTATTGATGTAGCAAAGAGGTTTGTTTGGGACATTTTCTTTCCTTGTTTTCTCATATTGCTCAGGTATCTACTCCTCTAGTAGTGAAACTCTAGGATATTGCAGATTTCCCCTGTTGACTTACAGTGTCCCTGTAGATTTCCAATATCTCACCTCCTAGCCTTCAGTAGCTTGAAGTTTTGGAAGAACTTGATAATGCAGTGCTCCAGAAGAAAGCTGCCCCTCTAGGGATGGTGACTTTCAGGTGGGGTATATCCCTGCTAGGGGGTAGAGGCGCCTCCACTTGTTGACTGATGGTCAGCCAAAGGGGCACTAGAGGGCAGGTTGGGGCATGTCTGGTCTGGGCCTGTGTCTCTGGTTCTACTGCCTGGTGGGAAAGCCTCACCCGGTGGGGAAGTCTCACTGGGCAGCTCCCCTCTGAGAAGTTCCCTTCATTCCAGAACTACCGTCTGGGCTGGGCAGCCCTCCTCTGCGACGTTCCCAGGGGTCCGGACCTACCTCCTGGGCCAGGGAGCCTCACCCTGTGCCGAAATTCCCTGCTGGGCAGCCCTTCCTCCGAGAAGCTGCCTGCAGTCCTGGGACCCTGGCTCTGCTCCTAAGCCTCCCGCTGAGCTGCCCTCCTCTACAATGCTCCCGGTTGTCTGGGTTTACCGCTCTAGAGGGGGAGTCTCACTGGGCAACTCTACTTCTCTAAGTTCCCTGCGTTTCCAACAGTTTATGTTTTCAAAGCTGATGAAATACACCAATTGACCAGAAAACAAACCAAAGAATCAAAAGACTTTAGCATGATGAATGAGATCAATCAAATGATGCTGTGTGCATGTACGAATATGGTTTAATAAATCCTGCTTGTGTTTAATTATAAAGCACCAATAAAAATTAAAAAAAAAAACTTTAGCAAATATCATGCAGGACAAAACAAAGATAAAGAAATCTAGTCATATTATCTGTACAATGCTATAAATCAAAGAGAAAGAGGAAATTTTAAATCAGCCAAGGGGTGAAAAAAATGACACATTTTAATCAGGAAAGCAATGATAAGAATGACAGCTGACTTCTCATCAGAGGAAAAAATGTAGGCTAAAGTGCTGAAAGTAAATAAAAATAACATCACCGCAGTTGTGATTGTGCACGCCTGTAATCCCAGCAATTCAGGAGTCCAAAGTAGGAGGATCGCATGTTCAAACTCAGTCTCCCCAATTTAATGAGACCCTAAGCAACTTAGAGAGACTCTGTATCAAAATAAAAAATAAAATCAAAAGGTCTGCGGTGTGGTTCAGTGGTTAAACACCCTTGGGTACAATCTAAAATACCAAAATAAATAAATAAATAAAATAACATCACAACCTAGAATTCTATAGGCTATGATAAAGTACACTTAAAAACTAAAGCAGAAGTAAAGACATTTTCAGAATCACCTGAGATAATCTGCTTGAAGTATAGGAAATAATTGAAGAGCTTCATTATTATTAAAGGCTATGGTATCAGAAGTTAGTTGCAATCTGCAGTAAGGAATAAAGAGACCCAGAAAAGAGAAACAAGTAGTTAGAAAGACGACATTTTTGCATGTTTTAGGCTTTATTTAATTACTGTTGACTGTTTAAAGAGAAAACAATGCTGATGTCTTTTTCAATTTATAACACATGTAGAAATAAAATGCATGCCCCAAAGTAGAAAATAGCAAAGGAAAGAGATTTCTAATTTGTATGGTCCTGTATTAATCAGTTTTTCATTGCTATAACAAAATACCTGAAACTGGGAAATTGTTTTTAAAGAGAACTTTGAAACCATGTGAGTATGATATTGGCTTGTGCACATTCTAGTGAAAGTCCTTTATGGCAAATAGTATCCCAATGCTGAGAGCACTTCACATAATAAGACAGGAAGTCAGAAAGCAGGGAAGGAACCAGTCTTGCTCTTTTTAGGAACAATCCACTCTCACAGGATCTCACTGGACTCCAAAAGAACAACATCTTCACTAAAAAGGATAGCACCTCGCTTCCACTAAGCCCTACATTTTGAAGGTTCCCACACTGCTCAACATCACACACTGGAGACCAAGTTTTCAAAACACAAAACTTTTGGAGTCACATTCAAATAGGATCCACATATAGCAAGTCCTATTGATACCACCATTGATGATGAGAGTCAAACAGGTCCAAGTTCGATTTCCCCAGATGTGAAGATTGAACACCTGAGACACACCAAAGCAAGCCTAGAAAGCAAGTTTTAGTTAAAGGATAGAAGAGACTTAGACTTCTTTGCACAGAAGGGGATCCAGTTGGACCTAATTATTTGTTATTTACAAGGACTGTCCTTTGTGTTCTCTGGTCTCTGTCCCCACTCTGAGAATGCAACTCTACTTGCTGTTAGAGGAAAATGGACAATAACTGCTCTGGCTGCTTTGAGCTGAGAGGTGGTGATATGGTGCCAGCAGTTTGGGTTTCCCTCTCAGCAATGTTTTGGGTCAGTAGAGGGATCTATGGCAAAAGTCTGGTTCAGAAAGAACACCTTGTAACATCCTTTAGGGGTGGGTGCTTCTACAAGAAAGACAAAAAGACAGGAGTACTGGAATGAGATTAATACAAAATAAATGTTGCAGCATCTGGAACATGTCAATGAATATCATGAAGATGATAGAAAACAGTAATCTCTCACCAGGAGGTGCAAGAGCTAAGAAGTCGTTCTCATAATAAGACTGGTGAGGACAAAGTCTTTATTTAGGAAAGTAAATCTTTAACATTGCCAGAGTTATCAGCAATGTAAACAAAACACTAAGTTTTAATAATGTCACAGATGTCCCCATAGGTTGTACATAAGCTGTGTAATGTCACCTGATTTTTACAAAATAACTCTTTATTAGCATGATCTCTTTGCTTAGTAGAGATCCCTTTATTCCTTTTACTTAGGGCTATTTAATCATACTAGCAAACATAGATCAAGTCTACCTGTGTCAGAGGTTAGGAAGATTTGTAGGTTTTAAATTGACTATTGACTAAGAAAAACCTTCTGACTCTGAGAGCCTCTTTTGATAGTTATCAGAGACTCCTAAGAATTCCCTCCAGTCTTAGTTACTTTTGGTGGGGTTACCACAAGTGTACATCTTAAGTTACATTAAAAGAACTATTGTCTTTCTTTTTTAAATGCCCAGGGATGGATGTGCTTTGGTTATAGCTGTTTTTGCTCACTGTTTAAGATCGAGCTGGTTAAATTGACCTTGTTCCTATCTATTGGTAAGGGTTGGTTGAGTTCCCTCAGTGGGTCATTCCTGGGGAACTTGAGAGAGCCTCTCAGCTCCTTTAGTGCCATCTGCCAGGATGGGTTAGAGTCTTGCTGACCTTGTGATTTCCCTTGGAAGCATCAGGGATGTCTCCCTTCTCCACTGACCCTTCTTTTCTGCAACATGTACACTGTTCTCCAGGATCTCAGTGATCCTCCTGATTGTGAGGTCTTGTGGCCCAGAGTTGCAAAACCCTTAGAGAAGTCTCCTTATTCTGGGTTCAAGCTGACTCAGAGAGCAAGAGTCAAATACTGGCTATTCTTTCTTGACCCTTTTATTTCCTTAAATTTAGCTTCCAAGTTTTGGTCTTAAACATGCAACCAGTCAGTTTCACCAGTCTTAAAGTAAGAGTGCTGGGTTTTAAATTTCATGTCTATAACTTTACAGTTATTTGCACCTTTTATTTAATTGGGGTCAGTATTAGAAGTGCAAGTTAGTCCTACATCCTATCTGTCCTCTGTAGATGATGGCCTATTACCTCAAATTAACTCAGGTTGTTATATTAGAAGTTATACTTCTGTAAGGCACTAACAGATAAGAGTGAAAGTTAACAAGGAAAACACAAAATATGAAATTAACAAGAGCATAAACATATTGAGTTTGTATAATAACTATGAACTAAGAAACTAAGATTAATCCCATTGATGTTAAATCTAATTTCCTCACTTTTAATTGTGAAAACCAAGGTATCATACAAGTGTAGCTAACAGACTCTCTATCTTGATGAAGAAAAATCCTACAAACAATCAATACTACATTCTAGACATTTTGTAGAAACCAACACTCTATGAATTGTCTGGACACCTAGAAAAATTTGTGAGTTAGTAATTTTAAAGATGTCCTTACTCTCATCTGTTTTTAAATTGAACCCCCTTTTAAAGTCACATTAAATGAAGGCATTTGGATCTATTTTTTATTTAAATTTAAATTTTTATGCACACTCATTTATCTATATGTCAATTTTGGTACCGTATACATGATATATGGACACAAGCACATGTAGACATATCTATACAACACGCAAGTGTGTGCACAGACACAAAATAAGAACGAAAAAAAGATGCTATAGCTGCAATGTTACAGATGTTTATTAAAGACTCTACTAGATCTATTTCCAGCATCACTATGTCTATAGTCTACTTAGGATCTCATAAGAGGAAATTTTACTAATGTATTTGAGAGCTATCCCTTGAAAATTGGCCCTTAAACCAAAACAGTGTAAAACCCTGTATGGTTGGTTAAAAATAAGACTGATCACAAAAACATATTACTCTAAGCCCATAGGATCAAATATGAATTCACACTAAAGCCATGAGCTCAAGAATATAGAATTAAAACAAAACAAAACAAAACAAGAGTTCTACAGAAAAAAAAGAAAATAAGACACAGCCATAATTAGCAAAGGAGCATGCAGAATATCTTTATCAGATCAGAGTTCACTTTTTGGCTTCGATTAGAATGAGTTCAGATATAGAAAGACTGAGAGAGAGAGCCCTGACATCCTTGGGTAAAGGTTCTCAGGGTAAGGAAGACTTGACCATTTCATTTTCCATCCCTGGGCTGCAGTGTTCAATGTTAAGAAAGGGGGTGGTCCGACAGCTAGTCACAAGCAGCCTGGATTTAGAAGTGGCACACTCTTTTCCCCCGCTTTGGTCCCAAGTCTGTTCCCTACTGAGATTTACAAGTCCTGCAAGCCTGTGCAATTACATTTCAATGCAAGCCTCAGTGTGATAGAAAAGTGGCAGAAAATAAGTGAGGCTGCTGTTTTGAACTAAGCCTCATGTCTAGAGCATTTCAACCATTTTTTATTCTCCCAGTTGGTAATTAGACTTGTTTTGGATATAGAAAATTATGAGACATCACCCCAATGACTCTGAAGATGAGACTTTCCTCTGAACAAAATGAACAAGAACTGAGCAAAAGACAACAGGTTCTGTAAGTGCCTGCATCGAGGAACTGTCTCACTGGCTAGGGAATATCTCCCCAATGCCAAGCCTCTAGCTCCTGAAGCCTCTGGTGGTCAGCAGTCTCTGCCCTGCCTTCCATGTATAACCTCTGTATTTAACTGCTGCCTTACCATTTTGGTCATGACCCATGTGCTTTTTTATTCATGAAAAAAGATGCAAACCTCCAGATTATTCACCCTTACCATGTGACTTGTGATTCCCTGGGAGAACATGCAACCCTGTTTGAAATTAATCTGTCTGTGTTGAACCTCCCATTAGTTAATGATATTTTAGAAAGTAAAATTTGGCCTCACTTAGAATGGAGGATCACAGCTGAGCCTAATTTACATTTTTGACACAATTCATTTTTTTTTAACAAGGTGGGAACCTCAGACAATATCTTTCCTTTTTATAGAACCGACTAAGCTATAGAATGATATTAAAATTTGTATTTCCCTCTGATGGCTAGAATTCTCTATCATATAGAGAATTATTATTGAGACCATGTTTGACAGGAGAAGAAAACCAGAGGTAAAGGCTGGAATAAAGAGTTTACACTCACTATGGACTAAAAGAATCTTCAGAGGGCTGTGTGTATAACTCTCCCTATTTTCATTCAAAGAAGCTTGCAAAGCACATAGGAAGAACAGTGGGGAGAGTTTCTACAGGCTTGTAAGGGCTGTGAACAAAGGGAACCAAGGCAGTTCCTTGTGAACTATTCCATGTCCCTCTCTCAACCTTAGAGTCTGAAAATCTAGAGTCTGATTGGAGGGAGAGGAGTACTCAGGAGAAGCAAGTCCAAGAAAGGGCAGCATGGCCCATCTGAAGGTATGTGTATTGGCCATTTATCAACAGATCACCGTGGACACCCCACTGGGGCAATCAGGAGAGGAATAGAGAGATGGAAGCTTTGGGTTCACCTGTGAGTCACCCAGGTCAGAATTCCAGTTATTCCAACCCTTTGTCCACCTCCACGCATCCAAAGGCAGACCCGGATTAGAGACACTGTGTACCTGTGCCAAACACTCTTTGGGCCTGCGTAGAAATGTGGGAAATGGCTTCATGCCTGACCTGCAGGACAGGTGATTTGGAACTGCCTATGCTGGGAATCCTCTCATCTGGGTCTTGTAACATGGCGACTTGCACTTGCACTAACTGAGATTAATTAGCTGATGGGTACCTATTAAGATCCTCCAGAAAGAAAGAGTCAGAAAGATGCACCTCAGAAAGATGTGGGGTGCATATGAAGGAGTTTACCTCGGTGATCATCTCAGTGGAACCTCCAAATACGATACCACCATTGATGACGAGAATCAAACAGGGCCAAGTTCCGTTTCCCCAGGTGTGAAGAAGAAACGCTGAGGCAAGCAAAGAAAACAAGTTTTACTAAAGGATAGAAGAGAGTTAGACTTCTCTTCAGAGAAGGGGATCCAGAGCTGGTATCCAAAGAAGTGGGGGTGTTCTGCCCCTTTTATACATTTTAAAATTCCTTTGATTTCATTCTCTTCTACTTCCTCCATCATGCTTAGGTGACAAGTAACTTGAGAGGTGGGTGGGCCAAAAGTGGAGAGACCCTGGGCAGGAAAGGAAGGGAATGGCCCAGGCATTCATTAACAGTGCCTTGTAGGGAGGACCAATCCCTGGGGGCTGGTTACCTTAGCAACAGGTGGAGGGGGGGTGATGAGCTCTGGAGGTATTAGCATTTTATTTTCTGTTAAACCAGCCCCCATCTTCACGATTGGACCCAATTATTTACTATTTACATTGACTGCCTTTTTGTCCCCTGGCCTCACTGTCATTATTAAAGAACTAAGGGAATGTTATCTGAAGGTAAAATGTGATATGTCAAAAATGTGTATTGCAATCGCTAGTATAGTCAGTAAAGCAGACAGAATTTTTGTCAAAAAGTTAATAGAAAGATCACATAGAAATTCCACTGAGCACATACTGAATCGAAATAGTGCATATGTGCATGTGGGTATATAATATATGTTTTGTTTGTATATTTAATTTTGTTTATTCGATTAAAGGAAAAAGGAGCAGAAAACTGAAAATTGGACAGACAAAATCAAAAGACAAGATGATATGTTTGTGCTTGACTTAGATATGGATGGACTCACCCTATCTCCCCACAAATTAGAAGGTAGAGATTTTGATCGGTAACGACGTAAGGCTCTATTATATACTTTGTCCAAGAACCATGGTTTAAATGTAAGGCACAGAAAGACTGAGTAGTAAACCATGTGACATTCAATAAACTAATCATTAGAAACCATGGAGTAACAGTTAGTACCATATAATACAAACTTCATTAAAGATTATCATAAGAGTTAACATGGAAAATTTTATATTGAAAAAGAGGAAAATATACAAAAGCATAAAACATTTCTAATTGTATGTCTTAGTTAGTTTGGGCTGCTATAATAAAAATATCAGAGCAGAAGTTGCCTAAACAACAGAAAGGTATTCCTCCAGTTCTGGAGGCTAGGAAGTCCAACATCAAAGTGCCAGCTGTTTTAGTTCTTGGTAAGGGTCCCTTTCCTGGTCTAAGTGTGGTTTGTTGTATCCCCACATGGTAGAGAGAGATGGAGGGAGGGAGAGAGAGAAAGAGAGGAAGATCTTCTTCCTGGTTTTTCTCCTTAAAAGGGTGCTAATTTTTTTCATAATGATTTACCCTTATAAGCTAATCACCTCCCCCACACTCCTCTGAATACATTAAGGATTAGATTGTCAACATAGGCTTTAGAATGGTGGTTTTGCATGGTACTAAGGTAGCAGATACATGACTGTGCAATTGATAAAATTCATTGACTCATACATCCCAAAGAGTGGCCTTTATGCATATTTAACAAGAACAATCATCTAGGATGTCAGGAGGTCCTAACATTGAGTGATGACATTGACCCTTCTCCCCTGCAAAATGACAACTCCATTACAAATTATGTTAGCCTTGGGCTACCGTAAAAAATACCACAGACCACATGACTTAAAAGAGATTTCTCACAAATTCTGGAGGCTGCAAATTTCAAAATCAAGGTGCTAGTCAATTTGGTTTCTGGTCAGAGTTCTTTTCCTTGTTTAAAGATACCTACCTTCTCAATATGTCCTCACATAGCCTTAACTCAATAGCAGAGGGGTGGAGGGAGGAGAAGCAGAGTCAGAGGGAGAAGAAAGATCTATATTCCTCTTCCTATAAGGCAACAAATTCTATTTTACTAGGACCAGATCCTTATAATTTATGTAACCTTAATTACCTACCAAGATCTCTGTTCCAAATACATTCTTACTTGAGATTAAATGTTCAGCCTATGAATTTTGAAGGGTCACAGTTCATAACAAATGTCTGACCTAACCTCAGATTGGGGAAAAAAGGACTGACCTAATTAATTTAGGAAAATGACGTTTTTAATATTTTAATTAGAAACTATTAATCTGAAATCAAAAAGAATTTTATAATTGATTTGCATGAATTTAGCATGTTATATTGCTTCATTTCCTCTTTTCCTTCTCTCCAAGAGTTATTGTTAATTTGATGATACATCTTAAAATTTGTGGCTTTGTTTTTGTACCAGGGATTGAACCCAGGGGTGCTGAGCAACATCCCCAGCCCTATTTATCTTTATTTTGAGACAGGGTCTTGATACATTGTTTAGGGTCTTACTATATTGCTGAGGCTGGTCTTGAACTTGCAATACTCTTGCCTTTGCCTCCCAGTCTGTTGGGATTGCAGGCATTCACCACCATGCCAGGCTCAAAATCTATGGCATTTAATGTCTTAGAGATGCTTTTATAATATCTTTAATGCTTTAATGCTTCTATTACATCCTCAAATAAAGAACTGGCAGATAATTATCGGTAGCTATTACACTTATTAAGCATTTTACCTACCTAACATAGTGAGGATACAATATGTACAATATTGTCCTCCACTTTTTACCAATATATTAGAATAGTTTTGTGTTTTGAGGGTCATAATAGTAATGATGCTTTTTATATTACCATATCTTTCAATAATGTTGATGTACCACTATTTAATGATACATTCCCCTACTTCAGACATTCAAATTATATGTAGTTTTATAAATTTTTTTTTTTTTGCAATGTATTTGTGGTACAAAATGATGTTTCTTCAGATTAAGTTTAAAATAAAACCGAAGCATAACAAGACCAAACTGATGGTTTGGGTATAGGAATTGAAAATATGATTTTAAAATTCATATGAAATTGCAAGAGACCCAGAATGAAGACCAGACTGATCTGGGAATGTATCTTAAATATCATGCTAAGCAAAATAAGCCAAACCCAAAAAACCAAAGGCCGACTGTTTTCTCTGATATATGAAGGCTAATTCACCACAAGGAGTGGGGGGTCTAGGGAAGAATAGTTGCTTTAGATTAGGTAGAAGGGACTGGAGGAATAGGAAGGGGTAAGGGGATAGGAAGGATAGTAGAATGAAACAGACATTATTACCTTATATATGACTGCATATGTGCATATATGAGTGTATATATGACTGCATGACCCATGTGATCCTACAATATGTACAATCAGTAAAATGAGAAATTATACTCCATTTGTGTATGATGGATCAAAATGCATAATTCATATGTAACTAATTAGAACAAATAAAAAATTAAATATTAATAAAAATTTTAAGCATGAAAGTTGAGGAGAATAAAATTTACGGCTACCCTAAGAAATAATTCTTTTGATTTTTTTTCATATTTTTACTAGTACATTATAATTATACATAATAGTGGGACTCACTGTTACATTCTTTTTAAAGAAAGAGCTCTTAAATGAGAATGTAACAATGAATCCCACTATTACATATAATAGTGAAAAACTGATCAGAGGGACAAGAGTGGAGAGGAGGAGCAGATTAGGATGTGTGTTCCGTACAACCAAGCGGAAGACCCTAGAGCAGCCTCCTCTCCAAACCTGAGATGGTTCTTTTGGGCTACAGTTTGAATCTGTGAGCAGCAGGCTAGACTGGCATATCCCATACTATATATAATAATGGGACTCGGTGTTACATTCTTCTTACATAAAATTCTTATTTTTTTAACCATTTTTCCATTAGTTTGATCAATCTCCATGCCATTTCATTAGCTAGTTACCATGTAGTTACTATTTCTTCACTTAAAAACAATTAATTGAGATATAATTCACCTATCATACAATAATCCTATTTGGAGTGTGCAATTCAATTGCTACTGGGACATCCCCAGATATATCAACTATCACTATGACTAGAATTATTTAAATATTGTGGATACATGTATCCTATCAGATAAATCATTTTTAAATATTTTGCAAATATTTTCTCCCATCACCTTCTTGATGGTATTCTTTCCATTCCAACAGGTTTAAATTTCAAGTAGATACAATCATCTTTGCTTTTGTTCCCCCAAATATTGGTGCCATATAAAAGATTCCTCAGCCAAGCTCAAAGTGATGAAGGTTTTCCCCCATGCTTTCTTTTAAATATTGTATAGTTTGGTTGTAATATTTGTACCATGATCCATTTTTTCCCTAATATTTTTATGCTTGGCTTGAGTTGAAGTTTCAACTTCATTGTTTTGTGGTAGCTATACTGTTTTCTTAGCAACATTTACTCAAAATATTTCTTTGCTTATTAAAAGGTTTTGTGCCTTGTCAAAAATTGATTGAACATAGATGTGTGGGTTTATTTCTAGAATCTCAATTTTATTTCCATTAATGTGTATGTTTATTCTCAGACCAGTACTATGCTGTCTTGATTACCACGGCTTCACAATAACCTTAAATAAGGAATTTCAAATGCTATTTTGTTCTTCTTCTTGCAAAATTGTTTTGGTTGTTCTGGGTTCCTTGCAATTCCATATCAATTTTAAAATCATCTTGTCAATTCCTACAGAAAGAAGTCAGCTAGGATTCTAATAAGGATATAATTGAATCTATATAAATTTTTGAGAGTGTTGCCATTTTTAAAATGTTAAAGTCTTTCAACCCATGAATATGAATTGTTTTTCCAATTATTCAGATAGTCTTTAATTGCTTTGAACATTTTTAAGCTTTTAGAGTATAAGTTTTTGCACATCTTTTGTTAAATATTTCCTAAATATTTCATTATTTGAATGTATTGATAAATCGAATTATTTTCTTACTTTCATTTTTGAATGTAAGTATATAGTAATACATTTTATCTTGGTATATTGATCTTGAATCCTAAAACTTTGCTGAATTTATTTATACATTATAATAGTGTTTAAGTGTGTTCCTTTGGAATTTCCATATATAAGATCATGTCATAACTAAATAGAAATAGGTTTATGTGTTGTTTTTTAATCTGGATGATATTTATTTATTTTTCTTGCTTATTTATCCTGACTTTAACCTCTAGTACAATGCTGTATATAAGTGGCAAGATTAGAATTCTTTGACTTGTTATTGGTCTGAGGAAGAAGCATACATTCTTTCAACATGAACTATAATGCTAGTTGTGGGGTTGTTGTAGGTGTCCCTTAGCAGACTGAAGATGTTCCTTTCTATTCCTGACAATTTTTTATAATGACAGAATGTTGGTGGTTTCTTTTTGTCTACTGAGATGAGCATATGACTTTGTTTTTATTTTATTAATATGTTAAATGAACTGACTTCCAAATATTGAGTCACACTCTACCCTGGGGATAAATCTCACTTGGTCATGGTATATAACTTTATTTATATGTTGCTGAATAGGATTCACTAACATATTAACATTTTGTTTAATATGTTGTTTCCATATTAAAAAAAAAACATATTGGTTTGCTGTCTTCTCGTGTATTTTGTTGTTCTCCTGTGATGTCTTTGGTTGTGTTATCAGAGTGACAGTGCATTTATGACTGCATTGATAAAAGTTTCTTCCTCTTCTATTTTTTGGCAGAATTTTTTAAGAAAATGAGGATTAATTCTTCTTTAAATGTTTAGAAGTATTTAGTTATTAAAAACTATCTACCGACCTCACTGATCTGTTACAATTTATTTCGCTTTTGTGCAGCTAAAGGCTAACGTATTTTGAGTTTGAAAGAAAGTAGATTTGTTGCCATTCAACAGCAGGATCCTCAGAACAGAGAAGAAGGAACAATGGAAACACTCTAACAAATACAGAAAAGATCTAAATTCTCATTTGGTGTGAATTACTGAGGATCTATAGAAATCAAAGTAATAGAGTCTACTTCTCTTATATCTGAGCTTTAAGCTCTGTGTAATTTAGCTTAATGCCACTCCAAATTTCATTCATCATATTATTTCAAGGCGAGACATTTGGAATTCTCTTCCATTATTTTTAATATGAAATGATGGCACTTATGTCATAATGTACTTTATGGATTTTAAAAATACATAACTGTCAGCTCAGTGAGAATATATTAAACTGGGACATTGGAGAACGTAAATGATCTGTGGAAAATGAGATATTTGGGAAGCATTGGATAGACACACTATTGTGCATTTTCTCAGGCTTTTGTAGTTGTTTACACTCATGTCCTAACAAGGTGCATGCGTTTGTCCATTTGCAGCTCCTTCTCCACGTGCTCCTCCAGATGACACACCAGGGAGCACCCCAGATTGAGGCACAGGGGAATGTTCTACACAGATTCTTTTTTTCTCCAAAGCCACTCCTTTTTCTAGGTTCCTTCCTCGCATTCTTTTTCTGTTCCCATCTTCCTCTTTTGCTTTGGACATATTACTGGTGTTTACTTTGATGTCGTTGTTGCTGTTTTATAACAAAGTATGGAGCTCAGCTTAAACAAAGACTTTGAGGAGGTAACTTTCATAGTTTTATTTGATTGTTGGTTTCATTTTTCTGGCCCATTAAGGAAACTCTTCCCCTGTCTTACTATGAACTTCTAAGTGAGATGGGAAAACAATCAACACAAAGAAGATGAAAGTACAACAACTTCCAATAAGTTCAAACAATATAATATGTGCAAGCACAGCAGGAGCACCTGTCAATCAAATGCACATCTTTGAATGAGGCAGCCTTGCCCTTTACTCTACTCTCCAGGTGCCAAGATCAGGCAAATCTGGAGTTCAGCAGAGGTGTCTGAACACAGGCAGGAGATGAAGTGAGAAGGGTAAAAGTAGATGTTGTAAAGACAGAATAGTAACAGTAAAGACCTGAAGAACACTGACTGCTAAAGTTACGTGGTGCCAACATGGTTGAATGTGCTTGAGGCAGAGAAAATGTTCGAAGGTATAAAATTTGGATGTATAGAGTTTTAAGGAAATAAGCACACTGACCTGCCTTTCCTGACTTGAGAGTACCCCACAAATAGTCACAAATGCATACAAAACATTCTAGGTAGGGACCTAAAGTTTTTCTTCAGGGTCACTCATGAAGTCTTCAATATAGTCACATCTACATTTTTAAATATCCCTCCCTCCATTAATTTGGGATCTTTTAGAAAAAGCCTTCCAAGGTCATACAGGTCAAGCTTTGGATGCATTTCCTCACTTGTTTCCTTGGAGCAAACATAACATCTATAGCTATGCACATACTTTTTCTAATAAATCTGTGCATGGGCTATGACTTGTGCTAAGTGCTGTGTATGCTCTCATAAGCAAGAGGTTCTTTGCCATTTTAAAGCTCACAGTGCTGTCTAAAGAACTCTCTATGTGCTTTATCCATAATGTCCAATATGGTACCCAGTCGTCACATCTGGCTACTGAACAGTTAACATGTCACCACGGCAACAAAACTATAATTTTATCTCAAATTTTAATTATTTTAAATTTAAATGGCTGCAAGAGACTTAATACCATCATGTTGGAAAGAAGAACTTTAATCTCATTTCAAACTGCTGTGGCTATGCCATGATCTACAGTATTGGATCTCAAACTGGTTGTTTGGAGCCCTGGAGTTCAGCTAACTCTGTTGGTCCTTATAGAAGACACTGGGCAGCTGAGGGACAGAACTCAGCAGTCCAGGGCTGCTTCATTTAGAATGCTTCATCTTTCTATTGATTTTTGCATTATTTACATTTCACTGAGTAAAATAACTGTTGACATATTTACAAACCGATGGCCCTGAAACAATCAAACGTGATGTGTCTTGGACCACAATGTCCTGAATTTCAGTGCTTTTTAGTAAAGTACATATTATGATTCAATACTCAATAGCCAATATAGGCCTACAAGTCATTTAAAACCTATGTTGGGGGAATAAAGTGGTTGATACATTTGAGGGTAGATATGAGACTATTCCTAGAATTTACATGCTATAGTTCTCAGAGATTTTCAAATTTTCAAATTCATAAATTAACATGGTATGTACAGATTCAAAAATTTTTACTTTTTCTTAACAATGTAATCTCCAATTCTTATTGTTTCTTTAAATGTATTATTGTGTAAAATGATGTTCTCATGTGAGTTCTTAGCAACAGAATCATTGATCCAAAGACCAGATGATTTATGTCTGTCTAAGCTGACTATGATAAGATAGGATACTGATATTTTATAAATAATCTTATGGTCTTGAAATAATCTACTATTAAGATTCATCTTCCACTTTCCTTCCAAATACTTATTTTAAAAAACTAAAACATCTTTTGGAATAGAAAGAAAAACCCACCAACAACAGAAACTTGGATGGTCTGCAGGGTATTCCTGGTAGCTGCTGCTATTTTGATCAATTAATTGAGATGAGTAGGTAATGTGTAACTATAGAAATAGCCCACACAACTATTATTATATATTATGTACTAACCTTGCATGAATCAAATATACATTTCTGAGAATTATTTTTAAAGGAAGACAGCTATCAGGAAACCACTCTGGAAATATGTCATTTTCACTTTTATTTAAAATGATGCTGTGACATATGCTTATTTTAGTAATGGGAATATACATTATAATTCTACAAATATGCACAAGAAAACAATATATGATTATGGTCATGTTTTAGCCACTCTATGGAGTGATGCAGAGTCCAAGAATTAGGATCAGATATTGCCACAAACCAACTGTTTTATCAGACCCATCACTCAAATTATACTTATTTATGCCAATGTGTCTCAAATATTCAGTTTTATTTCCTTGGGAAGGAAAGCTTAAGAATTGAAGAGATGGTCATTGACTATTGATGAATTTAAATTTTTTTCTCATGTGATCTTTGTACCTTTTGTGTTCGCATTCAATGTGCTATTTATAACTTAGGAGTCAGTAGAAACAGCACTGCTTTGAGTTGTCCTATGTCAGCATCAGCAATACTGAGCATCTCGGACTCAATGCTATGTTTTATCCATAAATTTCTGCCTTTAAAAAGAATGGAAATAGGAAAGGACAGAAGACAAAGGTGGAGAGGGCAGGAAAAGGGTGATAAAGAGAGAAGGAGAGGGAAGAAGAGGAGGAAAATATAGTAGAAGGAAAGAAGAGAGTCCATGTAGTTGAGAATTCCACATTGAAAACTGAAGCCTAGAGCCATGGCTGAGAACGACCTGAGAACAAGCCTGAGAGCAACCTGGTGACGTCATTGCAGCGTGGCATGCTGAGAGGAAGGCAGTGAGGTGACCACTGGGAAGGTTTGCGTAAGATGCACTTCTTGGAATAGGCTCAGTCCATCTCAATTCTCAACTCTCTGTGTGGTGTGCCCCGGGCTGTGAGCACCCTGAGGATGTGGTAGGTTGTTGACCCAGGTAATCCCAGTGATCAGATGCTACTTCAGACATAATAAGTGTGTGTTCAGTGGCGTCTCTTGGCTGGGTGCTTCCTGTGAGATGCGGGCAGAGATCAGTGCCATGGAACGAGGAGTATTAATGATGATTTTTATATGTTTTTACAACTATAGAAAGTTAACTATATATGTAAAATATCATGAAGGCATCGCTCTTTGAATACAAATTGTATTACTGCAAAATAGTTAAATAAACAAAAAAAAATGCCATTCAGATCAATGAGTATTAAAACATCACCTCCGCAACCTGCTTCCCTTAGATATTACTATCCTGATGCCCCCTTTCAGTCCCACCTTTGCCAGGTCTTGATTTAGACAGAAAGGCCATCACCCAGAGACACTTGCTATTTATGCACATCATCCTAGATCTGGTCCCTGTATAACATAAGGAATCATATTAATAAACAGATTATTGAAATATTGGTTATGGAATAGGGGAGGATAAAAATCTCTTTAATGAAGTATGGCATTATGAATGAATACATTACTCTCAATCGTTGTCATTAAATATTAATGAATTATGTATACACAGAAACCACTATTATTAGTGTGATATTAAGAAAATTAAAAATTTGCATATACATTTCTATAATTATGTAGTGGTCAACCTCTGATACTACAATTATTCAACAGAAGGAGATACGTAATATAATGTGCAACACTTTCTCAGCACATCACCCTAATGCTATTAAAAATGGCAACTGTTTATTGTATTCATCCACATTTTGACTACTCCTGTTCTCATACCAATCTACTAAATATGAAATCAGACTACATGATCACTTGAACTGATGTTAAAAAATGTTTTAGGGATTGATTGACTTAACCTTTCCTGGTTTATTAAATTTTTTTTTTTTTTTTTTTTGGTACTGGGGATTGAACTCAGGGTCACTGAACCACTAAGCCACATCCTCAATCATATTTTGCATTTTATTTAGAGATAGGGTCTCACTGAGTTGCTTAGCGCCTTGCTTTTGCTGAGGCTGGCTTTGAACTCACAATACTCCTGTCTCGGCCTCCCAAGTAGCTGGGATTACAGGTGTGGGCCACCGCATCTGGTTCATTTCTCTGTTCTAAAATGATGTTGATCAGCATGTGATTTACTAAGCTTTGCTTTACATACTGAAACTTCATCGTGAATCTTCTACTTGACTTCATTTCCTCTTCCTAGAACAAGTCCAGCAACTCTGCCTAGTTTATGCCAACTTTCAAGTGTAAAACACATTTTCAGAAATATTTAGAGATGCCTGTAAAGTGTTACAACTTTTAAGATTAACTGGCTGGGCTGGACACAGTGGCACATGCCTATAATTCCAGAGACTCTGGAGGATGATGCAGGAGGATTACAAGTTTGAGGCTGGCCTCAGCAGCTTAGTGAGACCCTGTGTCAAAATAAAAAATACAAAGAGCTGGAGATGTGGTTCATTGGTTAAGTTCCCCTGAGTTTAATCTCCATTACCAAATAAAATAAAATAAGATCAATAGGATGATATGTTTGAATATGCTTCAGTATGTCTAGCATGCTTGAGATTAGGTAGACACTAATGAAAATATTTAAATGATTCTACTTTTGAAAATAATTTATTCATTTATTTATTACTTTGCAAACTTCATATCTATTGCCTGAATGCCACAATTTCTACTGGAAGAACATTGCTCTTTTAAGAGTTACTTTACAAATACATTAAGTTCATTATCATGGTTAAAATTATTTCCTTTTTAAATGGCCCTTCTCATATCTAAGAAAAATTTTCTAAAGTTAATGTCTTTGTTATAGGCTTTGTGTTAACTCAAGCATTGAAAATCATTTTTAGGCAATGCATGGGATGACTGGAAAAGGTTCTCTAGGAACTGGCTAGCATCCTTCTTAGCATATTCTTCCCTTTCAACACATAAATTAGATATGAAATACAAATGTAGACACTGCTTATAGTAAATATTTTTAAAAATTCCTGACCCAAAAAGAAAGAAGAAATCAATTCTTTAAAGACTGCATTTGTGAAGATTCAGCTTGCTTATAAGCTTACAAGCATAAATGTGGATAGGTATACATATTAATATATGTCTGTCATGTGTATATATATTCTTAACCATCCTCAATTCTAATCATTTTAAATATTCTTACAGTTAAGAGTTCATTAAGCTCCTACTGTCTGACAAACTGTAAAGACAAATTGCAGACAGTGTTAACGGAAGGGTACTGTTAGGAGATAGATGAGGTTGGTTTAAATGCCTGTTTTACTGTTCACTTAATTTTAGTTCTTGGAGAAGTTCTTTCATCTCAAGTTTGTGCTTCAGTTTTCCTCTTATGTGAAATGGGGGTAGTAAGTCCTACCTTCAGGGGGTTTTCCTAAAGATTAAATTAAACTATATCCATAAAATTCTTGGCAGAGTAAGTGACACATAATAAGAACTCAACCAGTGTAAGTTTACTCCACTTATGAGTTATGGATAAATCAATACCTTATACAAGGCATGGCTTCCAGCTCAAAGAAATAGACTGTCTACTGATAGAAAAGTTGAAGAAGAATACAAAGAAACTGAAAAGTATTTCAGAAGGCAGAAAAAATTCTTATTCACCTGAGAAATGAAAGTTTCCTTCTGTTTGAGGAATTAGAGAAAAGAAGAAATCATTCTAGAATAGTTTGGGATGGCTCTCTGGAGGATAGAATTTGAATGGGCAAGAGTAAGTGACAACTGAGGTCACAAAAAAGAAAACTAGGCTTCTGTTTTTGTTTTTAGTCATAACTTTCTAATCATTTTGACCTATTGGGAATTGTTCTTCAAGATGAGGAAAGCGTTTGCTTCTCTTTAGTGTTAATGTTGGAGAGTTGGGAAATACTACATTCAGGGCCATGTTAACTAAGGGAGAAAGGAAAATCCAGTGGAGACTTTGTGCTGATAACACATGTCTGCTGATGATTCCGGATGGGCCCTGGAATCCAGTCCTCCCTCAGGCACACCTTATTTAATAGCATTATATGGAGCTATCCCCATCTCTCACGTCAGTTTCATCATCTGGAGAATTAGGTGGTCGAAATTGAGAAACTCAAATCCCTTTCAGTTCTAGTGCACTTTAAGCAGAAGCCCAACTCTTTTATTGTCAGAAACTCTTGGGTACCCAGTGAGCTGTGAAAAGGAAACCGATTAGAAACTGGAACACGGGAGAGAAGGGGAGATCATTAGATGAGCAAGCACAATGCGGGGGAGTTAATGAGAAACACCCCAAGTAAGAAAACTCGAGTTTAAAACCATGGAAGCACTTCCAAATGAAGAAAACTAAAATCCGAAATAGTGTGGGAGGGTCTTTAACACAGTAAAACACATTTTTTTCCATTTTATAGACAAGATATATCTATTGCTAAGTTCACCATTAAATCGAACTCTCATTTCCTCTTTCCAGAAAAAAAAGTATATATTAATATATATACATTATATACATTAAATATATATATTTTATATATAATATATGACATACATTACATATTGCATATTACATATTACATTATATATATACATATTACCCCCTAGGACACTCTCTTAGTTAATTAGTTAATACATAATAAGTTTGGCTAGATTTGATGTATTTGGCCTCTGAAGAATGAATTAGAAATTTCTGTCACTGTGAAAAAGGAAAGAACTCATTTCTTTCCCATTTCTTACCTTCCTGGCAACAGCTTTGAGACTATTTCTAAAACAACTAAAAATACTAACAACATTCTGGTAAAGTGTAGTCAATAACCACAGGTAATTATCCCTCAGAGAAGAAGGATTCAAGTTTTATGGTATCCCTTAGATCTCCCCCTTCAAGTATCCTGTAAAACACACAAATTGCAATTGCCCACGCAGTATATACAATTAAGTGTAAGGAAAATGGTACAATTCATCTTATGATCAATATTCTCATTAAGGTATCAGAGTCAGCATGGTAATTTTGTATTTTTCATAACACAAACTTATAGCCCAGGTCATTATATTGGCTTTTTAATTTCATTATTCATAGATATTGGTGTTTCATATCAAGGCTGAGACCTCCCACAGATGGTTTTCATCCTTAGAAACAGCATCAGTGGTTTCTCATTATATTGTAAACCCCTCATTTTGTAATGGGATATTTGACTAAAAAAATTCCTATTTGGAGTCCATTGACTGTGATGTGTCTGTTTTACATTTTGTTTTTAGGATACAGGTACTATAATATTTGAACATAATGTGGTTCATCTTCATGTTGTCCACTATAAGAATTCATGCTGAATTTGTTTTCTACTTGCTTTTTTCAGGGGTATGGACAGACTCAATAAACATAGCGGTTTAAAGTAGAAGACTGTTATTTATGTTTCTCAAATAATTTACCTGAGTTGACCAGGTCATGTCACTGGGTTATTTGAATTCCTCATAATTTTTCAAGGGACTTGATATCCTTTTAGCTATTGATAAACTAAACACAGGCCAATAGCATCTTCTACATAATTGAAGCTAATTCATCATCATATCTGGTTTCCAGGAGGTGGGGAAAAGAAAAAGATCATGGGAAAGGAACACCATTGCCATCCATTCTAATAAAATCTCACTGTAGAAGTAACTGGAACACCAGCATGATGATTTGAGAAATCCTGGACTGGATTATTGAATATCAAGGAAACACATAGACAGGGACAACATGGAGAATGTGACTCTTCCAACTTCAAATACCAACATACAGACATCTGACTGTGAATACTCAGGCTCCAGTAGAACCTTCAGAAAATGGCAGCTTCATCATTGACCTCAGACTACACCGTATCAGGACCACCAGCCACCACAAGGGAGATTAAATTTCATAAAGTAAACATGGAAATAATATGTGTATACCTGTTTAAAATTCTCTATCAACAAAAGAGGTAGATCTTTAGACAACTTATAGTCTACCACACACTACACAGTAGAGAAAGTTGGTCATAATTGTACTTCTGAAATTATTTCAAAGGGAAAGAAGGGGTGAATATTTTCTGATTTATTAGACTCCTGGGCTCCCTGTTCTGAATCTTAGTTTCTAAAGAATTTTCCATTTCATTTGATCTCCTGGAAGAATTCAGCATGGAATCTGTAAGTTAAAAATGTTAAGGGGACTTAGCATAAATTGGCTACTATGACCATAGAGGGAATTTATATGTAAAAGAGAAAGGAGACACACAGGAGAATGCACACTGCAGGAAACTAGCTCTCCCCTGGGATGGATAATCAGGAGTTAAAACTCTCTTCCATAGAATGCATCAGGGACTGGAGTGTGTCTGAATATATCTGGTATGCGAGGCAAGATGTGCAGGCAGGAGTAAGGGGTGTTTGGTTTAAGACTGAAACTCAAAATATGGATCATTTGTGGGTGAAGAGAGAAGATGATGTGTAGAAAGGGCAAAGGGATTAGAAGCTTGCAAACTGCAGGTGTTGGAATATCCTTCTTAAAATCTTTTGGGTATTTTTGGTCCATGTTCTTACAAGGGCACAAGCTAGGGTGATTCCCATCTGATTGAATTGTGTGAGTGCACATGTGTGTATTTATGTGAGTGGTTTGTGAATATGTTAAGTCTACTCTTTCTCAAAGGCTTGGAGGGAAAGGAAAGGTCAAATGGAATTTCTACTTTTATTAACTATCTACTTGAACCTGGGCACCATGTTCCATAACTTTTATACAAATCTCACTTAATTCCTATAAATGGAAAAGTAATGCATATTTCTTTATTTCCCATACAATGAGAATAAAATGGGTGAATTTAGGTTCTGTGCCCAAGGTCACTCAGGAGTCAGTAGATTATGGCCCAGTGGTGCCAAGGCTATGCTCCCTCAGTTGCAGCATTTTTCTCATTCTTGCCCTGTTTAGTTCAATAATCCTATCTGCAAGGAGGAATATCTAGCTGTAGTGATATGTGCATAGCATGGGCAATAGAAATGAGGACAATGAAAGTCAGTGCTGAGAACAAAAGGAGAGAAGAGTCCCATTAGTACACAAAACAACCAATCAATCTCTCACTCTCAATAGAATTCTCAATGCAACTACTTATAAAGAATATACTGCAGCATGAAGTATATTTTAAAGACCATCAACAGCTCAGGATATCCTTATAATAATACTCTACAAATGACACCATCATTTGAAGTATAATCTTATATCTGATCTCAACACTGGGGGCAGGTATGAGAAATCTTGGCATAGTTACTGTTTCTGAGTTGAGATTTATGATGCTAACACACGTGTACTCTCTTTTTTAAAGGCATTAGGAAACATCCTATTTCTGAATGGCCTTGTAAAGGATGTCTTGGTGTCCATTCTCTTACAGACTGATCTTTGTGTCTGACAGCTCCATGACCTTTACCCACATTCTTAGCTCAAGGCCATACTTGAAGTAACACCATGGCAAAGATTAAAATACTAATCCCTGAACTATCTCAATAACCCCCTTGTCAATAAGTCATACGATGTAAGTCAGATGAAAATATGGATTATACCTCAAGTGTAGGAGCTTCCTGTTGATTGCTGTAATGTGAAGGAGGTCAGAAAATTGAGAAACAAGGCCACCAAGACAACCCTTTATAGGAGACATACATGAGAGGAAATTTGCTATGAATTTGAGCCAAGTTTGATTTATTGGAAAATTTGTATCCTAGTTGATAGAATGGAGATGACACTACCAACCACATGCTTCTTGAGAAGATCAAACAGGTATGTACATATATATATATATGGCTTCAAAAGTCACTCATATGTAGAAAGTATGAAATTTATGATATTTCATAATGTTCATAATAATTTTATTTATACTGGTATTTCAAATACAAAATAATCTAGACATAACCTTTGCTTGAATATAAAGTTCCCTCATCTGTAAGGAGTATGTTCTAAAATCCAGTGGATACCTAAAACAGTAGATAGCACCAAACCCTATAGATACTATTTTTTCCTGCAACATTATCACATAGTACCAGAGTTAATCTGTCCTTCCTTCTTGTATGCATTGGTGACTTCTTTGCATAATTACTTTTGTCCTCTGGGGCCATTATTAAGTAAAACAAGTTACTTAAACACAGCACTGCAATAGCATGATGGTCTGCCTGGTGACTGATATGACTCTTAAATTAGTAATGGACAGGTACCTACACAGTGTGGATGTGCTGAACAGAGTAATAATTCATGTCCTGAGTAGGGCAGTCTAGGACAGTCTGAGATTTCATTATGTTACTCAGATAGTGCATAATTTAAAATGTATGCACTCTTTATTTCTGGAAATTTTCATTGAATTCTTAAGACTGTGTTGACCACATGTAACTGGAAAAATGGAAAGTGAAATTACAGGTAAGGGGGTAGCAAAGACTCTACCTCCAATAGTAGGACTTTGTGAGCCCGAGTCACATGCCCTGACTTTAAGTCCTGACTCTTCTTTCCTCCATCCCTGACCTTGGACAAAGCACTTTATCTCTTTGTACTTCATTTTGCCCTGCATAAAATGTGGATAATAACAGCATTTACTAAAGAGTGCTGCTATGGCAAGTGTATAAGCATGAAGCTCACATCGAGTCTGTCATACAGTAAGATCTACAATATTTGTGCAATATGTCTATTATACTTATATCCTGTGCTGATTTGATGAAACGAATGGAATGTGTTCTGAATTTTTGGTGCCTAAACATAACTCCTGGAGCAGGGCTAACTAATGAAAATATAACAAAGGTTAAATATGTGACCATCTACCTTAGAAAAAAGTAAAGAGATACAGAAGATGAAATTAATTTTATCATATATTTAGTTTAATTAAATATATTTTAAATATATTCCCTTTTTTTTTTTTTTTTTTATAGTGGTGGTGGTGGTACGGGTAATCAAACCCTGGGCCTTGCACTTGCTAGGCAAGCACTCTATTACTGAGCTATATGCTCAGTCCTTTTTTATTTTATTTTTAAATAAATTCTTATTAACTTACTCAGGATGACTTAGAAAATTGTGATCCTCCTGCCTCAGCCTCCAAGTAGGTGAGTAGCAGGGATTATAGGTGTATGTCACAACACCTGGGCCAAATGTATTCATTCCTCTTTAACATACGATCCATAAAGGAACATTTTTATATTTGTTTGTGTTGTTAAAGACAAATTATTCAGTGGAAACCATCCAAGACAGCAGGAGAGATATCAGTCAAGGCTACTTCAATAGACAAAAGCCTGAGCTCAACTCTGTACAGCACAGACAGGTGAGAACACCAGTAAGCAGAAGGAAAGAGTCAATGGATTGACAATTACTAAGAGGAGACATCAAGGAGAGGAGAAAACTGGCCAAACTGGTTCAACAGGATTCTTGCTCAAGGAGTTCAAGGGCTTAGACAATCAGGGGTGGAAGATGAACTTGATCAGATATGAAGGGTGGTTAGCTATCAAGAATGAAGGGAATTCTTAGTAAACGAACTTAGCAGAATTTTTATTAAGGTTGGGCTTGGTGGGCTAGAAGACAGGGCTCAAGTTCAAGGTCCAGTTGAAAAGAGAGCTCAGGGGAGCCCATTTAAAGATTGGTCAAAGAAAGAGTCTTTGTCAGTATGTTGATCGATTTCAGAGTAAATATTTGAAATCCAATGTGTATTTTACCCTCACAGCACATCTTAGTTCAGACTAACTACCTTTCAAGTATTGCATGGCTTCATGTGGCCAGTGGCTATGGTATTGGACAGGGCAGCCCTGGAGATTCTGATTCAATTTTTCTAGGGCAGGTCCCAGGCATACCCATTTTTTATTTTTATCTCCTGAAGTGATACATTGTGTAGCCAGATTTGAAAACAAGGATTGAAGGCTTGTTTTCTCAACCGTGAGTTATTCATTGTTGCTTTTATGAACTTCTGGGTTTTGCTAGACACCCCAAGTGACTCCAAAGTAAACGTCCCTGAGAATTTCTTACCCCACCTTTTGTTTTCTGTCAGGTTTTAAAACTTCCTCGGCCACATAAATGCATGTGAACTGTATAAGAAAGAACTTTTATAAAGACAGAACAGAGGTCATTTTAGAAAATCAGAATCCCTGCACTGATTTTTCAATTCTGCTGATATTTAAATCAAGTCTGTATTCTCAAAACATAAAATAGGACTGGAGGTGTAGCTCAGGGGTGGATACTTGGCATGTATGAGACCCTGAGTTAAATTTCAGCACCACAAATTAATAAATAAAGATGATGCTTTGAGAAAAAAAGATAACTTACAGTAAATCAGTCATCAGACATCAAAGATCAATCTCCCAACACTAGATATCTAAAATGTCCTTTTGAATAAATCTTTATAGAAACAAGAATTGCAGTTTCAATGCACTACTTTCCAGGTTCCTATGGGTTCCACTATTTATTTCAGTGTAAACTGGACTATGAAATACCTCCAAATGGAAAGCTGCTTTTAGCCTCAGAGCTAGAGTTGAATATCTCCATCACCAGCACAAAGACTGTTTTATGCACGGGCTGCTCCACCACTTTAAAAAAAATCACAAGGAATTGTCACTGTACACAAAAGCCATTAGTATTCCACAGGGAGGATTTGTGGCTTGTGTTTGAGGCAGCTCACATAAAACTCAAGGTCTTAATACTCCTTTGAGGCCTCTCAGGCCCCATGGTGACTCTTGAAAAGGCTTTTATTTCTTCAACATATGTAAATTGCAAAGGGTGAAGTCAATGTGATTTAAAGCTAACATCTCCTTAAGAGCTCAGAGGAGACAAGGGTTTTATTAAATGAAATAGTAGAGGAAATTGAAGTTCCAACATTTCAATATAATGTGATCATGAAGATTGGAAAATAATATTTAGTGAAATTAAAAGTTCAGGCTTAGAATGTACATCACTCTTAATCTACATCTGTTCCTTTCATTTAATTTATCTGACATGCTTCGTTCCTTTCAAGGGAATTCTCAAACAAGATCTATTGGATAAAGAGATATTAGTGAGATGGCCTTGGGGGTCACATTGCAATTTATGCAACGCTTTTTAAAATGGGACTTGGACAGGAATGCATTTTAAACACTTAAAATTTTATTGAATGCATGTACACTTTTCACTGCCGATTTCCATTGTCCTTTGGCATAACAAAATCGTTTAGAGTGATAATACTCACTTTGTTATTTTAAATTTCATGAAGTGGAAAAAATCACTTTTCTTTATAAAGATTTAGATGATGATGATAGATAGATAGATAGATAGATAGATAGATAGATAGATAGATAGATCCCAGCAGTGAACTACTCTCATTTGAAGAAGTCATTGAATTTAACATAACAGTGACAAAATGGAAAGGTTTAAAGTGTTTTCTTCAATCTCACTGGGCTACTAGTGCAATGTTCACCCATACTTAACAAGTGCTGACACCGGTCTTCATTCTCCTCTGTCTTTGAGTAGGAATCCAACATAGAATTTACAGTACTATGTTGTGTACTAAAAAATGATGCAGCTCCTTTATTTCTTTATTGTATAGAAGCAAAGGAAAAAAAAGAGGGAGGGAGGATCTGTTTGGGCAGAAATGTCTTCCTAATTCAAATAGACTATAAATAAATAAAAATGCTTCCAGGAAGGAGGGAGGGAAGGCACAGAATAGAATCTTCATGACATATTTTGAAAACCAGGTGTTTTAAAAGCATATCTTACTGAGGTGCCTGCTGTATTTTTTAAACCCACATTGAGTATAAATGGAGAGGCTGTGCTGATTCTAGTATAATTCACTTATTTACTTGTTTTTTCATTCTTAAGAGAAATTTTTTTTTATATTCCTATTGTAACTCAGTATCAGAGCTGATATCATGTGCATTATTGGTTACACTGCAATAAGAGAAATAGTAAAGATTGGGCATGCAACAAAGTACAATGGAGATATGTTTATATTTATAAATACAAATTAAAAATCTATCATTGCTTACTACTTTACATACATGATGTTGAAACTTCTTCCTCAAAATCTTCTGTCCTATCTATGCTAATTTAGATATGTCCATCTTGAGACATCTAGTAGGTATTATGCCCCATGTCCAAGTCCCCATAAAACTTAATTTATGTAATTCATCACATTCCTATGGAAACTTCTTCCTCTTTTCAAGGTCATTGATAACCAACTAGTACAATATCAGCTATCTTGGGAAGGAAATTAATTGGTGCAGAAAGTCACGAATGTCATTGTTTTAATATTGCACACATTAGAACTTCTTGAAAGAACTTCATTAAAATGGTATTGCCTATCAGCAAGTTTTCCAAAGGATCATTTAAGTTATTCAATAAACTGACACACTGAACGTGAAATTCCCAAGTGCAGTCTACTAAACAGTGTGTATTAAAATCCATGTGTTAAGGATAGAATCAAGGGGCTCATTCTTCAACCTACATGTGTGGTTCTAACAACTGTGTCTGTGAGACATGTCACTGGTATGAAGGAGGAAGCACAGTTTTGTGAAAAATGAACACTTGGATGGGTGCTGTGGTACACACGTGTAATCGCAGGGGCTCTGGAGGCTGAGGCAGGAGGATCGCAATTTCAAAGCCAGCATCACGAATTTAGAGAGACCCCATTTCAAAATAAAATGTGAAAAAGGGCAGGGGATGTGACTCAGTGATTAAGCACCCCTGGGTTCAATCCATACTACCAAAATGAAACAATAAATAAAGGAAAAAAAAAAAAAAACAGAAAAAAGTGAACACACCACCCACTATCTAATTTTCTCATTTTATGCACAAGCACTTGGCTCAGATAGCATTATGGGCACACTTAGATTATTCAGTTGGTTAACAACAGAATCAGAAAGGGAATTCCAGATTGTCCATTTGATTTTATTTCTAACCCACAATACTGTCTCCCTTCTTTTTGTGACCAGGTCCTTATTTCTAGGGAACTAACAATTGATAAGAAGAGATAAGGGGGAGTTGTGGAACTATCCATGCATCAAGCAATATTGATTCTCCCTAAATGGAACAAAAAATAAATATTCACATTATGCTTTAAAAAATGAAAGATGTGCTTATTTCTTAAGAGCCTACTAACATACTCAAAAAGATTGGCAATTTTCTCTCCTCTTTGGTTTGGCTAATTTGACAGGAAACTCAGGTTAGATAAACATCATGGATCTAGAAGAGGGCAAATCTATATTGTAGGGCATTTTCATAATGGTAAGCTTAATGCTGTTCAGATTTCAACCTGCGATTGGATAAATGGGTTTAAACTATCAAATACAGTCCTCTCTTCCTTACCAAAAAAGAAAGGGCAGGAAAGGGGCCCTGTGGAGACTGAGGGGCTATCAGAAGGTGGATCCAAACACGCTCCCTCCTTGACCACTCCTGTTGTGACTCAGGAAGATGAACATTCCCTTACTAACCACGGAGTGCAATTCTCTCCCTTCCCCTCTCCTTCCCCCATGAGTCATATCCTACTCGTTTTTACATTTTCCTGTTTTATAAGTCTTATGTCTCCAATCTGGCTCCTGCCTCACTCCTCCACTTTTAAAGATGGACATCTCCATGAGCACATGTAAGCTTCTCAGTTCCATCCCATAGATACAGCCTCTGCGTCTCTCTGTAGCTCCAGCCACTTCTAGAAGTTGGCTTATTTTCTGTCTTCTAATTCTTGCTCTAACAGCTCATCCAGAAGGGAGACAAAACTGGTTATGAAGAGTTTGGGCCCTGGGGTTGAGTTGAATGCTAACTGTGTATGCAGTGTGGAGCTCTTGAGTAAATGGTGTAAATCATAAAAGCTGGCTTTGCTCACCTGTGACATCAAAGCTATAGGAATCAGTAGCAGGATAATCACTAATGGAACTGGGTTACAACAGCATAATAAAATGACAGTACTTATGTTTTTAAATATATTCTTGGTGAAGCCCAAATATTTATCAACATGACTCCATTTTGCTCACCACATATAACAAATGTTCAGACCTAGCAAACTTCCTGCACACAAAGCTGCATTTTAAAATGTTGGACTTTATTGTAAACCTTCTTTCTTAAGTAGACATCTCACTGTACAGTAGGTGTATATAAAGTCTTTGAATAATGTTGTATTAATGGATTCATAATGCAGATTTTCTCAGGTTGTGTTCATTTGCTTAAGTTGCAGTGCCATTAAAGAGGACATTAAAAGATCTTTTCCTCAACCATGCCAATTCCATAGTTGAGGCCCTAAAACAAAAAGTGGATTAACAAGGGAAAATACACAAATGTATTTAATGAAAACTTTACATGGCATGCAAACCTTCAGCATGAAATGAAGACTTGAACCAAATGGGAAAACATATGTCTTTTTTGTTGTTTGTGTTTTTCTTTTGGAGCTGAGATTGAACTCAGGGCCTCATGTGTGCTGAGCATGCACTCCACACTGTTACACTGCCGAACTGTGTGTATTCTTTGTGCTCGGTTTGAGGAATAAGTGGACAGCTGTGGAGAAGTTGTTGAATTAAAGTATCATCTAATGGTAAAACACTATGAAGAACATAGGAAGCCCTCTCCTATAGGTTCCTTTTTGTTTCTTCATGTCTTCAGAGATAAAAGCGTTTCTCTAGGTATAGAGAAGAGACCTCTCACGTGATTGTCTGATGGCTTGTTTCAGGGGAAGATAAGAAAACGTCTCCCAGGTACTTTAGAGGAGAAAGTCAGGATAAAGAGGGCAACCTTCTTGCTTATGTTTTCTCACATGTCAAAGTGCTATATTTGGGGGTCATTGTGTCCCCAACATGGAACACTATCCTGAGTCAATGTGGTAAAATGAAGTCACTTAAATGTAAAGGGACGTGAAGCCTATGGAATTCCATCTAAGGAGGCATTTTTCTTTTCTTTTCTTACCTCACAAGACCACTCCTGTCTACAAAGAATGCGAGGGCTCAACAGTTGGAAAAACCTCTGAACTTAGAGAGAGCATAGGGTGGGAGATGTAAAAAGGAAGATCCAACTATAAGGCTTCTCCAGTGAATCGTCTCTCTCTGTGAAGTGCTTTTCATTTCCCTTTTGTCATTCATTTACATTTTGTTTTGTTTTGTTTGCCAGCAATAGGAAGTGACTGTGGGCAAGTTGAAAAGGAAAAATGAAAAAGAAAAGAAGAGAAAAGGAAAAAAGGGAAGAAAGGAATTTAATATAAGTAGTTCATGGGAAAGTTCAGGACATCAAAGCAAAATTGAAGAATCAGATCTGAGAAAAGACATGAACCAGGAACCAGGGCAATTTGGGGGTTCAGGGTGAGCCTGCCAAGGAACATCTTATCATGGAAGGCCTGTGATCAAGCAGCTACAACACATGTGGTCCTGGCCATTGCCCTTCCCAGTGTACACTTCTGGAAATCCAGTCATGATTCATATGCCCAGGGAATATCTAAGTTATCTTGACGGCCTTGCTTGCAAATACCTTAAGCAAGTAGGGGAGAGAAGCAATTCTTCAAGGGTGAATTGAGTTGCTGATACCAGAAGGGAATAAAGGTACCATTAGCCATCCAAAGCCATGAACTAACACAATCTGAGTACTTTTCATGACTTGCAATAATTTTACAGGGGTAGACAGCTCAGATTATGCTGAAAAAGGCACAATATCTTTGTTTGAAAGTAGGAGCAGTGTTAAGGATCAAATAACACAATGACCCTGTGGTAACCTATTCATCTCAACATATGATCTTCAGAACTCATATGCGAATTTAGGTTGCAGCATTAAAATCCAAAGAACAAGAAATATCAGTATCTTTTGAACACCTCTGGGCTACCAAGAAATTCACTACTGACCTGTCACAATTGTTTAGTATCTGCTTCAGCTGACCTGCCCCCACAACTTTATTTCATATTATTATATATGATATTTTCCTTTTTTGGTGATGTAAGAAATTCACACAAAATTATTCAATTACTTATCTCATTGAATACTTAAATGACTCTAATGATAGAAGAGAAATCACATTATTAATCTTCAGTTTAAAATACTTGACTGTAGGGCTGAGGAGATAGCTCAATTGGTAGAGTGTTTGTCTCACAAGCACAAGGCCCTGGGTTCATGGGTTCAATTCCCAGCACTGCAAAAAAAAAAAAAAAAAAAAAAAAAAAACTTGATTGTGAATCATAAAACCACCACATATTTAATGTATGATACATTCTTATCAAGGTGTGAGGAGCTGAATATATGTCATCTATGTTTTTGAGTTTCGTATGGAGATTTTTTTTAGACATTTATTATCCTTGTGTTCTCCAGAATAGTTATCAGAATAGTTTATAAAATCTGGAGGAAATTGTGACATTTAATATTTACTGCTGTCATAACACTTGACATACTAAGAACATGCATATATTTATTTAGGGATCCATCAGAATATGAGATAGAATGGTGATTTTATAGCTGGGTGTGGTGGCACACATCTGTAATCCCAGTAGCTTGGGAGGCTGAGACAGGAGGATCATGAGTTCAAAGCCAGCCTCAGCAAAAGTGAGGTGCTAAGCAACTCAGTGAGACCCTGTCTCTAAATAAAATACAAAATAGGGATGGGGATGTGGCTCAGTGGTTGAGCGCCCCTGAGTTCAATCCCTGGTCCCCCCAAAAAAGAATGGTAATTTTGTTAGACACACACATGCACACACATGCCCTCACAGACAAAAATCTGTGCAGTCAGGGCAGATAGTACTCCCAGTTTGTACTTTCAAATGTTTAAAGTACAGATTTTATTCCAGCAATGAAAGTTAAATTTTATGGTGGAGATGTTATTTTTCCTCTGTGTAAAGTCAGCATATCAAAACTTGTCTAACTATATCAAAGGAAAGATTTAGAATTCATTGATCTCATAAAAAATGAGACATACACAATGTCAACTTCTGGATGTATATTAGTTTCAGTGTTACTAGGCTTTTTGGCATTTTGTAAGTGAAATTCAGTCAGTTGGGTTGGAATTTTACCTGAATACGTTGTTCACATTTCAGACTTAAAGTTATGATATTTCCCTACATGCATTATAAGATTCCTTTCTCCAGTCCAACTCGAATTCAATTCTTGTAGTCCACTAAAATCCAACGTGCTATATGAAGTTCTCTAATTCCTCTTTGTTAAACCTAGGACACCATAACTGGCTTTGTACAAACTAGGCACTCCAGTGATGATTCCATGAGAGAGAAACTACAGATTGAAGCAGTCTATGATTTAAATACTTTTGGGTATGCAAAGAAGAGTATAGAAGAATTCAAAACCAGGAAAAAGAAAGAAAATTGAAAAAAAAAAAAGAGTCTTATCTTAGAGAGCAGATCTACTTCTTTCAGTGTGAAGGCAGTACCCATGGTTCCAAGACTTCAGATACAGCCGTGCCCTCCCAACAGATCTTCAGGTTTTGCATACACAGTGCCCATTGTTGCAGGAAATGTGATATTTTAAAAAGCAAGTGGAGATATTAGCAAGTGTGGATGTTAAATTAAGACACTACCAGGTTCAAATGCATTTATTACTCTTGAAAATTTGTGGCTGGCATAATCTCTCTTAGCACTACTAATCTTATCTATAAAATGATGATAATACTACTTTAATACGACCGTTATAATTAAATGGAATAATACATAAGTGGATAATGAAGATGCAAGAAAGGTTATAACATTTTTGATTCCTTCTCTTTTCTGTGTACTACTGAGACAGAATGGTGTCTGGTATTTAAAAGAGTAATTCCCCATGGAAGTTAAAGTAGAGAGCCCACATGCAGAACCACAGCCTTGGAATAAGTCAGTTGTTACTAGGGCTATTAAATTCTTACTCTGTTAAATTTACTTAACTCTGAAAATTCTTAGGTCTTGTCTACTTATGATTATAAATTCCAGCACTTTCACCAAGCTCATCCTTCCCAATTCTCAACCACCATTTTTTTTTCTTTTTTTTTTCTTT